>NW_004949232.1:460244-461390 GCF_000317375.1 Microtus ochrogaster | reverse complement strand
ACACAGGAACTTGAGGGTGCAAAGACCTTGAGGGGGTGATGGGGAAGGGACCTGGAGGGGCAAATGAGTCTGGAATGGGGGAGGAACTTGAGAAAGAGGAAGTGAGGAAGAGCAGGCTGGAGGTCCCAGGGAACCCAGAGGGATGGTCTAGAGGGAGACAGAGAGTGTTGGAATCTAGGGAAGCAGGGGAAACTGCTACAGCTAACAGTGCCACCTACTGGAAGGGCCAAATGAGTACATTGCTGTGGGCGTGGAAACCTCACCGCAGGTTTTTGTCAGAACTTTTGTCAGAGAACCAGCGGAAGACAAGACTTGCTGAAAGCACGACTTTATTCGGTCTTTCCTGATTCTGTTGCCCACCGTCCCCGAGGGCGCAGCTGCGGGTGAGTAAGGGGAAGGGATAGCAGGAGTGGGAGCCCAGGACCACAGTGTCCTCACCTCTCCATTCACAAGAACGCTCCCTGCGCCTGTGTGCAAGGAGGACCGCTATCTGCTGGCGGAAAGGACCAGCCACAGGGCCCTGATGGAACTCCTAAGAGATGTAGGAAAAGATGGGAACTAGGAATCGGCATGGCTGGAGCACAGGAAGGACTGAATTCACAGCTCTGGCGCCTCGTCTTAGGCGAATCTCCACGTGAGGTCCTCTGCGGGGCGGTACTGAGGACTCCCCATTCTCTCCGCAGCTCTAGTCACACCAGTCCGGTGCCGCACCTCAGAAAGGAACCATGGCAAAGGCTGCAGCCACTGGACGCAGTCTTTCCCTAGTTCTGTGCCTTTTCGTTCTACTGAGCTGTCTGGAATCTTCACTGCAGCACCGTGAGTTACCGGGACATAAATGGATGGGAGTGGGGGAGGGGAGCACTAAGGCAGAGTGGGCGTAGGAGCATGGGGCAGGAAGATCAAAGTCTTCTCAGGGGAAGCTCCTGGGCTCCTCTCTCTTCACTATCACAGGGATTTAAGTATGGGCGTCCTGGTCGTCACCATGTCCCTCCGGGTTTCTCTTCAGTGGATTGACAAAGTTAGGGGAAAGTTACTGCTGCCTCCAAGGGCTGGCATGAGAGACATGTGATACCATGCCCTTCTGAGAGCCTACATCTTTTTTTTTTCCTTTTTTATTTTTTTTAATAGAAAAAAAAAATTCCTCCT
>NW_004949232.1:451386-459829 GCF_000317375.1 Microtus ochrogaster | reverse complement strand
TGGGAGCTCAGTCTGGTGCTCCAGTGTGGGTCTCTGTCTCTATCTCCATCCATCGCCAGATGAAGGTTCTATGGTGATATGCAAGATATTCATCATGTCAAACAAGGTCCACACTTGAAGAATTGGGAATAGGTTTTAAAGCCACACTCCCAGTGTCATACATCCTTCAGTCAGCCTTACCTTCTAAACCAATCCCAACAGCTGCCACCAACTAGGGACCAAGTGTTCAAATTTCTACTCTATAGAGGACAGGCTCATTCAAATCACCACACCAGCCATTCACAGGAGCATCTGGGGGTTCATCCCTGAGTGACAGGGCAGTAACGACAGAGTGCAGAAAGAACAACTGTACTTGGTGCTGGGCTGAATTGTCTCTCTTCTCGGGATTTGATTGGTCCTCCTGGGAAGGCAATCTGGGCCTGTGTTGGAGGTGGTTTAGTTTTAATTGTTTTTTTTAGATTTATTTTATTTTGCTTGCATGTATGTACATGTATTATGTATGTGCCTGGTGCCTTTGGAGGACGAAAGAGAACATTTGATCCCCTGGAAGTGGAATTAGAGGCAGTGGCAAGCCACCATGTGTGGTTGTTGAGAATCAAACCTGGATCCTCTGCAAAAACAAGTGCCCTTGACCATGTCACCACCTCTCTAGCCCCAATGGTTCAGTTTAAACAACGGGCACAAAAGTCAGGGTTTTCATGTGGCTGCCGTTTTCAGTGTCTTGATCATCTGTTTGGTGTTTATTTATTCATATCCTGAAAAATCTGCATTGGCTAACCATTTCCTATATTTAAGGTTTTTCTGACCCCCCTTAAGCAGTTAGGCTTCAAGGTGGGTCCCTCTACTCATCAGTGACCCACTGTCCTTGATGTTACTGCCTCCTGACCACTCCACCTGATAGGACTTTTCTGTTCCGTATTTCCTGGGATTCAGTAATACTGGTTTCTATTCCCCTGCCCCCAATCCTTGAGCCATCATCATTATCCATGAGATCCCAGCCATTCTGGTGCCCTTCTCCCTGGTCCTCACTGTGCTTCTCAGCAGGGATGCTCCAGCATCCACAGACAGCATGGACTCTGCACTCTTCCCCTGGAAATGTTTGCTGTTCCATCCACTCTGGCACATGCACTTCTCTGAGATTTTTGATACCCACTCTTCTACTACCAGATTTAACCAGCCTATATTATCTTTGTTCTGCAGTGTGGGCTAGCCTCTGACCAGGTCCAGGAAGCCATCCCTGGAGCACTGCAGTATATCCTGGGGATCTGGCATGTGTTGTTCTGGTTTCATTCTGTTGCTGTGATAAACCCTCTACGAAATGCAACTTAAGGGAGAAATGTGATCTTGCTCAGTGTTTTATTGCTGTGAAGAGACACAATGACCATGGCAACTTTTATAAAAGAAAGCATTTAATTGGGGCTTGCTAACAGTTTTAGAGGTTTAGTCCATTATCCTCATGTCATGGCGGTACCCAGACAGATATGGTAGCTGAGAGTTCTACATCCAGATCCAAAGGCAACAATCTGGGGTTGGGATGGGTTTTCTAAAATGTCAAAACCCACCCCCAATGACACACTTGCTCCAATAAGGCCATACCTACTCACACCAGGCCACACTCCTAATCCCTCTTAGAAATTGCCGCTCCCTGATGATGAAGCATTCAAATACATGAGCCTATGGGGGCATTCTCATTCAAACCACCACAACCATGGTCTTGTGTAGTTTTTAACCCTGGGCATCTGCCAAGGCCTGTGTCCTTCTCCCTGGACATCCTTTCTATGCTTGGCAAATAAGAGTCACCCATGCTTCTCCATGGACAGAGTGGACATATTTCATATCACATATCCTTTGACACATGTACTGAGCCTTTATACACGCCCTTCACTTTTAGCTTTAGAAGTTCTGCAGAGATTCTCTGATAGGATATGATTTCTGGGTCTGCAGACACAGCCAGTTTAACTCTTAAAAGGGTCAAGTTTAACTACTCAAAATGTCAAGTTCACTTTTAAAAATAACTTAGCCTAATTCCTTTTAATGCTGCCAACAGCCAAGGGGACTAGCCTATGTGGGTAGTCTATCCTCATCACTGCTGTGAGGACAGTCGTGTCTTCCATCCCATCCTTAGACTCCCAATTTTATGGCCTTTTTCCAAGCCTGTCTTTTCTGGTTAATGAAGTGGTTGTGTCTACCAAATATATTGTGACACAAGAAAAAAAGAAGAAGAAGTTCTGGACTTCCTGTTTCATACAGTATGGCCCAGCCTCTGCAAGCCACTCCTGGAGCACATGGGCATTGTCTCCAGAAAATCCTGGCTGTTTGCTGACTACTGGAAGTTAGTGTGTCCAAACATGGGGAGAGAGCTGAGTAGTAGAAGGTCTGCTTCACAACCATGAGGAATTGGTTTTGATCCCTAGCGACCCTGTAATAGAGCCAGGTGTGGTGCTGTGTGCTTTCCCTGTCAATACTAAGAAAGCAGAGGCAGGAGAACCCTGGAGTCAGTGGCATGACTGTCTAGCCTGCTTAGTGAATCCCAAGGCTTTTTGAGACCTTGTTTAGTCAACGCTACTGTGACACAGTCCTAAGAAAGTATAAAAATGTTTTTCTTCTCAAATCTGGAGCTGTGAGTGTAAATACTTCCTTCTAAGACTTGGATGGTATTACACCAATATTGCTTTCTTTCAATCACCTTCATAAATCCCTGTTTCTGCTTTAGCAAAAACAGTTTCCTCTCATCAAACTTCTAACAGGATTTTTCTTATGGACAGTTAATGCATATTGTATCTGATCCACCAAGCTGCCGAGATTGTGGCCTTTGGTTCACCACAAAGCCAGTTCTCGGCTCACAAGGGCTCACATTCATGTCCACCAATCTTCCAGCAGGGGTACTGAGTGAGAAATATTCCAGCCATTAAAGAACAAACTCAAGCCTTAGGAGTGGGAGGAAGGAGAAAGTTGGGGGAAACCACAGTGATGGAAGAAACGGGTGGCAGAAGAGGCAGAGAGGAGAAGGAAAAGGAAGTTGGTTGAAGGGACAGGAGAGGATGTCCCAAAACAGCCCACCTTAAAGCAAAAGTTTTGGGATGAGAGAAGGGAAGGAGGTTTTTCTTTTGTAACATTTCTGCATTTTTTACTATAATTATATGGCAAACTTGTTAAAACTTCCTTTAAAATTATAATTTTAGATTTCAGGTCTGCACACACACAGAATATTTATGTCCATGCCCCACTAGGTCTTTCCTATTTGTTTGTGCAGTCTGCTGAACAGAACAGCTCTAGGATATTGTGTCTTCTCTTGTTGCTAGTTTGGGAGACCAGGGGCCGTAAGTGTCCTGGGAAACAACTGCCTGAGGAAGAGGAGACAATCAGGGCTTCGAGAGTTTCAGACAGAGATCTCTTCTTAAGAATGAGTTAGGGGTGTGGCATCTGATGCTCAACATTGTTGTGTGAAGTGCCCCAGTGGGAACACGGTGAGTACTGTGCTCACAGGTGGCAGCTCCCCTCCCATGACAAGTTGCAGCATAGTCCAGGAGGCCTTTCTTGAACTCCAGGCTCCATGTTGAATTTACCATGTGCTCTCTGAGGGCTCCTTTCTCTGTGTGGTCAGTAGATTTTCAGTTTCAGGAACAGATACTATCTGACAGATTTAATTCCTCAACACTTGATAAAATTCACTAACAGTACTTGTGAGATAAATCCCCCTGGTGATATGTTGTACATCTGAGGGGTCCTCCCACTCCAAGACAGTCAAACATGGCATGGAAATATGGATCCAGAAGCTGAGTGACATCTTGACTAAAGGCTTCTCTTCCTACCCCTTTTGTCATTCAGAAGGACTCTGGGTGCCACAGAACCATGAGTCCTGTGGCTTCTGCTCCCTTTTTGTACCTCACCTGCTTGTTTCTCTCACAGATGTACACTCTCTTACTTGTGACGTCATTGTCAAGGCTGATACCACACCTCGGCAGACCTGGTGTGAAGGGCAGTGCTCACTGGATGGAGAGCCTTTACTTCAATATAATGATAGCAAATTCACACCTTTGGGTGACATGGGAAATGCAGCAAATGGGACTAAAGAGTGGACGGATATGATCCAAAAGCTGGAATACTTGTGGAAAGAGCTCAGGACGATGTTGGCTGACAATAAAAAAGAGATTACCAAGATCACTGGTAAGTGTGGGATCGAGTACTGGGGCAGAGACAGGTGGCAAGAGAGAGGAAGGGGAGAGCACATGTGGGAATGGGATGGTGAGTGTGTCTGTGTGAGGGAGCTGAGCATTGATCCAACCTTGGAAGCATGTGGTACCCAGTGGGTAACAAAGGACAAGTCATGTGGAAATGATCCTGGCTCATAAGCCAGTGGGAAAGTCCTGACCTTTGGAGAAGTGATGGATCTATGAGAGTGAAGCATGATGGTATTGTGTGTGGTTCACAGGTCAGCCCACTTTACAGGCCACCATGCTCTCTCAGTATGAACACGGAAAAGGTGTTGGTGCCTCCTGGAGATTTAACATCGGTGGAATGTACACCTTCATCCTCAATACAATGACTATGAATTGGACACTGATTGATCATGAAGTTAGTGGTATCATGAATACATGGAAGGAGGATGAACACTTAATAAATGATCTCAAGGCAATATCCACAGCAGACTGCAGTTATTGGATCAAGGAACTTTTAAAGTACCAGAAGGAAAAGCCAAGTAGGTATTACCTAGATCATCAGGGGGCAACTCCATTCCATTTTATATACTGGGTGGGAGATTTCTTGGTTGTCTTCCTGTCTGAGATCCAGTGATGACCACAAGGACAAAAGGGGAAGGAAGCTCTTTGCAGATGAGGTGTATGAGGCGTGTATGTGTGTGTAATAATTTAATCACCATGCATTCCTGCGTTGATGGCAATTTTTTTCATCATTCATTTTATTTCTCACCCTCTTCTATCTCATTAATTGTTCTCTCATTGTGGTTCTCACTGATCATCACAGTCTGAGCATCCTTGTGTTTCCTGTCCTTTTCTCCATTCTAGACTCACTGTTGCTTTTCATGTCACCTGATCTGTCTTCTTCCCTGGCACCATCTTCACAGGTGAGCTTCTCTCCTGCCAGAGGAAAGACGAGGCCCCATCATAACCTTGCTTCCCCAATCATAGTTCCATGAGTCTTTGAGGACAGAAGACTCGCTTCCTCTCCCTTCCAAATCAGGATCCACCTAAACAGGTCTTTCATAGCAACAGGGGTGGAACTCTGTGTGTCACTGAATTGCATGAGCACCAAGAAACTAAAGTGAAATCTCCTTAGATCTGAGGTCTGATCAAAGACTCAACTGTGTTTCCACTTCAGCCTTGCCAACTGCTGCTCCAGATGTGGTCCAGCCTTCGTCCATGGCCATCAAGACCAACATCTCTGTCCTGCTGATAATTCTCATGTGCTTCCTCCTGAATGTTCTTCTCTGAAGAGAATACTTGGTAATTACAGGTACTGAGGGCAGTGTTGGGAGTGCAGTAAGAAACAGGTGGGTGAGGAGCAAGGACGAAATCCCTGAAGTCCTGATCTTGTCCCTCAACTGTATCATCTTGTTGAGAAGGAGGCAGGATACCTGAAGTTCATGTCACCTACTAGCAATAACATGTGCATGTTCTTCACAGGACAGGAATCATATCACAGACCAGTTGAGAATGAGGAGGGAACACAGCAGGTGTTTGATCAGAGCAGGTTCCTAATCAGGAGGGTCCTGTGATGCAGATGTGCACAGAGCAGGAACACAAAAGAGCATGCTTAGTTCCACTTAGGGTGTAAAGGGAAGAGCATTCCATCTTGCAGACAAAAATAAAGAGATATAAATAAAAAGATGACCCAGTGGCAAGACCACCTGCTGCTCATGCATCAGACCAGAATTCTATTCCCAGAACCCACATGGTAGTTCATGACTATACAACTCTAGGTCCAGAAGAACCTGCCCTTTCCTCTTCACAGAGCCCAGGTATTCACACAGTGCACATACAGACATGCAGGCTCTCACATTCATACACACAAAATAGAATTGAATCAAGCAGCAGCAGCCTCCAGTACCCTTGGAGCAGTGTCCCCACTGGAGACAGGAGGGACTGAGATGCTGATGTGGCCTACTTCTCCCATCTGGGCTTCTCAGATGGACAAAGTGTGGCAGGGTCAGTCACATCCACACCTGTGTGTGATACACTGAAACTGAGAGATTTTGGAGAATAAAGTTGGATAGAGGTTCCCCCCCTGCTCTTCCAGCTGCTCTCATCAGCCTCTGAGTCAGGAAGCAGAGCTAGTCATCACCACTTTATTCTCATCTCCAGGTCTGAAGCATGGTCTGGGGTTCTGGGACTTGAGAAAAAAGGAGGAAGACAGTAGGGGATCCAGGATGGAGAGCCCAGGGGTGATGGAGAGGAGGGAACTGAATGACCCTCAGTGAGGGTGGCTGTGGGGCGATGATGACTGGTACAGGGCACCCAGGAAAACTGACTGAGGCTTTCCTCAGACCCTTAAATAGATGTGTTTCCTTGCTGCAGGTTGAAGATGCTCCAGAGAAGTCATGAGAGTTCATCTGGTGCCACCACTCTCCCTTTCCATCAGCCTCCACCAGATGAATCATGATGCTGCGGACACAGCATTTCATGGTCTTCACTCTGTGTAGTTGCTTGGGCCCTTTCTTATCACCTTGTACTCTTGGTGCTCCTGGGTAGAATTTGTCCTTAAAATGGAACTACTTGAACTAGAGATGTGGCTAGTACCCATTACTAGCATAGGAAACAGGGTAACCAGATCTCCTTAGTAGAAATGTGTAGTTTTACCCCTGTGTGTATAACTGAACAGTATCTAGGTCAGACAGACTAGGAGGACTCCTACCCTCCCTGAGATATTTGGTGGGAGTTAAATACTGTTAATTATTGATTTTGTAGTAGATATATATTATAGCCAAACCTGTACTATGCAACGTTTTTTTAGAACAAAATAAGAAATGTATCTGTTATTTTAATATAACTATGTATGATACAAATGGATACTACATAAGTGGAAAGATAATATTTTAAGGTATTATTGCTATTATATGTTAGTTTCTGTGACATGCACTAGGTCCAGCAATGGCCACATGCACACTGGGGACAGAGAACCCGGAAGCTGCTCAGTCTGACAGGCTGGCTGTCCCTGCAGTAACAATCTGGCAGTGAAAGCCAGAATGTCCTGGGAGCTGGTGCTGCTGGGTCCACATCCTCCTGGTGCAGGTCTGGGTCAGCGCTGCTCTCCGCTGTGCTCAGAGAAGCTTCTTCTGCCCATCCAGACATGGGATGGAAGGAGAGTGAACTCACACTGGTTTCCTCTGACTACACAGGGACACTTTGCACAAGTAACTAGCACTCACACACATGTGACACATACACAGTGACAACATAAGAACCCTAAAGTATGGAGAGTTCACTGTTGAAAACAATATTTTTTTGAGGTACAACCTAACTACATAGTACAGCCTGGAATGGAACTCACTTTATAGACCGGGCTGATCTGGAAACTCGGAGATCTACCTGCCCTTACATCCTCATCACTGGGCTTAAAGGTGTGTGCAGCACACCTGACTGATTCTTGGATTTCGAGCTCTTAGGTTGTGCTACTAAAGTATCACTAATGTAAGATGTACTATTTCTTCCTAATTAACTTGTAAACTACAGTGGCATTAAGTAGACTGGCCATACTCAGATATCTCAGGCATCACTAAAGGAAACCTGTAACAATTAATCCTAAGAAAGAGAAATTGAGGACCAGTTGTTTAGTTGAAGTCACTGGTAATGTCTGTCCTTTATTTTCATTACTGGAAGCCATCTGATTACTGACTTGGCATCTTTAAAATGCCATCTTTCTACTCAGATGTCCATGAACTTTTTCTTGTGATTGTCTTGCAGATGGTCATGTTTCTACAAATGTGTGCATGGCTGCATTGTATGACGTTTACATAAAAATGTTCAAAGAATTTTCTGGTAATTTTACTTCTCAAGGTTTGTAGCAATATGTATTTCATTTGTGATAAAGTAACTGTAATATCCTCTTTGTTCTTTGTCAATCTATAAAAGTCCTGTACGGTCGGGGGGTGGGGTTGGAGTGTTTTGATATTTTGTTTGTGTTTTAACAAGTAAAGCATGCCTGAAGATCAGAGTGCAGAACTAAGCCACTAGAGGTAAAAGAGTGTTGGCACACACCTTTAATCTCCGGAGATAAAGGACAGAGGCAGAGGAATCTCTGTTAGTTCAAGGCTACCCTGGGCTACACGAGATTGAATCTGTCTAAAAGAAAAACAGGGCTCCCACAAAGTTGACCCCAGAACTTGGGATCACATGTCTTTAATCCCAGCACTAGGGAGGAAGAGAACAGAATGACATGGCTGGGTGGGGAGAGGAATAGAAGGCGGGAGGAGATAGGAGCTCAGTGC
>NW_004949232.1:448020-449658 GCF_000317375.1 Microtus ochrogaster | reverse complement strand
CACCCAAGTCTGGGACTGAAAACAGGGCATTCCCAGAACAATGATTTTTCTAAGCATAATTCAAATCAAATAGAATATGCCTCCCTTCTGGATTATGCAGAAGGTGCCAAATGCAGGAACTGACCAGCCAAGGGAGATTCAAGGTAACCCTTTGTCATCAGGGAAACTCCTTAAGGAGTCTTCTCAAAGGTCTTTCTGCCAAATCTGGTTCAGTAATTTACTGTAACCACAGAGGAAACTCTTTCCTAGAGCAATTGAAGAATGTAATACCTATTGCAAGAAGCCATACTGTTGTGGATAATGAACATCTATAGAAGAGAGTGGAAAACAATTTAGGAGATACAACAAAGCAAATATTTTGGCAAACTTGTGTGAACGGACAAAGACCAAAATTAAAAATACAAATAAATGACTTTGTCACTGAATGCCTGGTAGACATGGGTAGGATGTAACAATAATTGCACTAGAATCTTAGCATCCAAACTGGCATATTCAGAAGCTAAATGTTCAGCTTTTAGGGATTAGAACTTTATCTTAGGTAAAGCAGAGCATGAGAATGTATAGGGTCAGGAGGACAGAGAGGAAAATTAAAACCATATGTGGCTAACATAGCAATGACGTGATTTGTTACAACAATGGAATACTCAGAGTAGCATTCCTTCAATCTGAAAAAAAAAACATAAAATAACATATGTCCCTGGGAAAAATTTTAGAAGGTATCATAAAGAACAGTTACCAACCATTCAGGTTGTACAAGAACAGGGCACAACAGCTGCTGATCTTCCAAAGGTATCAACTGTCCTACCTTCAGAATAGTTGACAGACAAACCTGTATGGGCTGTGCAATGGAAGTTAACAATGGAGAATGTAGTAAGGAGCAGTGGTGGGCTGTGTCCCGCCACCCGGCTAGCTTATGCCCCGAAATAATTACACGAAAACTGTATTCTTTTAAACACTGCCTGGCCCATTATTTCCAACCTCTTATTGGCTAATTCTCAAATCTCGATTAACCCATTTCTAATAATCTGTGTAGCACCACAAGATGGTGTCTTACCAGGAAGGATTCTAGCCTACATCCGTCTGGGGTCAGAGAATCATGGCGACTCCCTGACTTGGCTTCTTTCTCCCAGAATTCTGTTCAGTCTACTCCGCCTACCTAATTTTCTGTCCTATTAAAGGGCCAGGGCAGTCTCTTTATTTAACCAATGAAATCAACACAAAAGAGAAGACTCTCCCCCATCAGGAGATATTGCAGGTTTTAGATCAGGTGGCACAGGAACAAAAAAGGACCAGAGTATTGAAGAATCAACCAGCACTTAGAATTCTCTTATATTTGTTGTTAAAAAGAAATCTGTAAAATGGAAATTGGTAACAGATCTAAGAGCTGTCAACAAGGTAATTCAAAATGGACCCTCTACAGTCTAAAATTCCTTTACCTTCCCTATTGCCTAAAGTAAGGCCTCTTATAGTCATTGATATTAAAGATTGTTTCTTCACTATACCTTTACAAGAAAAAGACAGAGAGAAATTTGCCTTTACAGTGCCTACTTACAATAATCCTCAGCCTACTAAGAGACATCAAGAAAATTCTCCCACAGGAAATGTTAAATAGATCCATCCTGTGCCAATATTTTGTAC
>NW_004949232.1:437987-447865 GCF_000317375.1 Microtus ochrogaster | reverse complement strand
CTTCTTGTTGATTACAAATTGTTCCTGAAAAATACAAAGAGGAGATTTTACTTGAAATCTTGATTTTGCTGATAGCCATGTTATAGCCTAAAACTGTGTCTTGCTTTGTGGTTTACATTACAGTGACTGAAGACTTTAGCAAGATGCTTTGGGTATAATTTATTTTAAAAGTTTCTGTTATGGCTGGAGTGATGGCTCAATGATTAAGAGCTTACTTTTCTTGCAGAAGCTCCAGGTTCTGTTCCCAGCACCTGCTAGTATCCCACAACCATCTGTAACTCCAGGTCCAATGAATCTCATGCCTTATCTGGCCTCCAATGGCATCAAGCACACATGGATTGCACAAACATACATGCAGACAAAACATTCATACACATAACGTAAAAATAAATCTCAAAAAACCTTCCACAAAGTTTCAAGTATAAGACTAGAATGATGTCTCGGAGGGAAAGGCACTGGCCATGAAATCCTTGTGATCTGGGGTGGACTCAGGGACTCATAGTGAAAGGGGAGAACTGAATTCCCATGGTGTCCTCTTGCCTTCACAGGGGTGCCAGGGCACTTTACAGGTGGTTAGGGGGCACATGCTTGTAATCATGTATGGGAAGTAGGAGCAGAAGGACCAGAAGATCAAGGCCATCCTTGATCCAGGAGCCAGATTACATACAATGATTGACAGGCTTTCTTCACATGACGCAGGAAAGGTGAAATTATCTCTTCAGTTTCAGTCCTCTCGTGTGTCTCTGTCTGCCTGTCTGTCCATCTGCCAGAGGTAAGTTTTTGTTTGATTGTTTGTTTTTCTTTTTGGCATGGAGCAGACAGGCACACAGGTTGGCCAGTCCTGATGGTGCAGCACCCATCTAGAGCAGTGACCTCTGACATGCTCTTTCCACACTCTCAGAAAATGTGTACATTTCTCTAACTCATGTACTAAGTCAGACCCTAAAATGAGGCCTCGCACTCATATGAATAGCTAGTTACATTGATGCAATTTTTAAATCAGCGAGGAGTTCATTCCTGAAACTCAAAGATGAATGGGCATCAGAGGCTGTGTACTCATCTCTTAGGTCTGCTAGAATTTGTAGACAAAACATGTTGTGTGCTGACCCAGGTAAGTTTCTCCTAATGACATGATGATCATGATACATTGGGATTTGTTGTGTAAACAATAAACAAACTATGGCTAGGCTGGAGAGACAGCTCAGTGATGACAGGCACTGGAGACTCTTCTATAGGTCCCATGTTCAATAACAAACACCCAAAGGGGGCTCACAATCACAAGTAACTCCAGTTCCAGGGAGTCTGACACCCTCTTTTGATGTCCATGGACAACTGGCATGAACATGGTATACACATACATATATTTATGGGAAAAAGCATCCATATACATAAAGCAATACCAATTTTAAAAATACCTCCATGAACATCTCTCCTGGGCTAAATAACATAGTCTGAAGATACTGCTTTCTTGCGTGTGAATGTTATTTACTTGAAACAGACATTAAAACTAGCTTTATGAAAACAAGTCTGCCATGCACAAGTCAACGAATGGCTTAAGGGAAATGTAAAATAATAAATGCCTGCAGGAAAAGTCAGTAAGGCTTCCAGGCCACAATCTTCATTTACACCCTAAAAATAAATTCTCAGCAAAGTAACCTCTGGAAAGCAGAAGACAGAAAATGAGAAAGAAAAGACAAGAATCTACAAAAATAGAAAGTATAGATACACTAGAAAAAGCTGGTGAGGGAGAAAACAACTCAATGAAGACACTGGTTCCTTTACCCCAGGGGCTCCCTGTCCTCTGTTGGACATCAGTGGACAAGGAGTCCTCAATGATGCTCAAGATAATAAATGTGGTGCTCCAAATGAAGAGAAAGAAGAGCAAAGGTTTCATGATCCCTTCAACAAATGCAGAAAAAGGTGTCAAAACACCACACACGGCCATGTGGCCTCGGCAGGTAGGAGACAACCATAGGCCAGCCTTGCACCATGTAAACAAATGGATAGAACTAGGAAAAAAACAAAGGTACCCAGACTCTGAAAGACAAACAAAATATATATTTACTTATAAGTGGATAAACATCAATTTTTAAAGAAAAGAGCTGTAAGAGACTAGCCATCCCCATTCTCAAAAGCAGCCTAGGAATTGCTACAGTCAGGAGATATGAAAACATAAAAGAGCTATTAGGGCTGCACAGCAGGAAAGTCCTGTCTTTGGGGAACAGAAAATGACCTTGAAAAGCACCTTCTTCACTACTGTCTTGCTGTCACCAGATACCGTGAGCATGGCAGTTCTTTTAAGAGGATGCATTTATGGGGCTTGTTACAGTTGAAGAGGTTTACTCCAATGTTACCAAGTCAGGGAGCATGGTGGCAGGCAGGCATGTGCTGGATATGCAGCTGAGAGCCACATCTTGTTCCACAGGCAGAGAGAGCAAGTCTAGGTCAGGCATGGGCTTTTGAAACCTCAATGCCCACCCTCAGTGATACACTTCCCCCAACAGGGCCACACAACCTAATCCTTCTAATCCAACAGAATGTGTCCATTCCCTGGTGACTAAGCATCCAAATACATGAGCCTATGAGGGCCATTCTTATTCAAAACACTATAAAGGGAGACTAATGTCTTAGATTCAGTATAGGAAAAGGAACTGAAGGAATTGCCTGCCTTCCTCCCTCCCTTCCTTCCTTCCTTCCTTCCTTCCTTCCTTCCTTTGTTTCTTCTCTTGATTTTCGAGACAGGATTTCCCAATGTAACAGTTCTAGCTGTCCCTGAACTCGCTTTGTAGACCAGGTTAGCCTCTAACACAGAAAGAATTGCTTGCCATTGCTTCCCAAGTGCTGTGATTAAAGGAGTGATCCACTACTGCCTGGCAGAAATTCCCTTTCTGGAGAAGACTGATATCATCATTAGTACAGAGAGGTATGAGTAAAGAACCAGTGATTAAAACCCCAACTACACTTCCATGATCACATTTTGCTCTTTGTATAGAACTGGAAACAGGGACAATCACTACAGAAACAACCTCAGTCTAGAAATAGTCTATGCAATCTGACTGAAGGACAAAGGTCTCTAATAAATTCTAAAAGCTGAGTTCTCCTTTAGGACATCAAGGGAACAGGAGGTGAGAGGTTTTTTGCATCACTGAACTCAGAAAGCTGAGAGTCTTGACTACTGAGGAGCATCTCAGGGTAAGTAAGCAGAGACCAAAGATGCAGAGCAAACTCACAAGCACTCATAGACAAGATGGCTGAGTGGGAAAAGCACTTGCCTGATAGCATGATGTTTCTTGTCAACATGACATAATGCTAAAATCATCTGAGAGGAGGGAACCCCTATGATAAAATGCCTCCAGAGATCAGAATATTGGGCTGTGGGCAAGGTTGGAAGGCATTTCTTAATGAGAGAGTGATGTGGGAAGGCCCAGCCCATTGTCGGTGTTACCACACCTAGGCATGTCCTCCTGGGCACTGAAAGAAAGCAGGCTGAGCAAGCCATGAAGAGCAAGACTGTAAACTGGACTTTTCCAAGGCCTCTGCATCAGCTGCTCCTTCTAGGTTCTTGCCCTGCTTGAGTTTCAGCCTTGGCTTCCCTCAGTGGAAGGTGACTGGGCATACAGAAGCCAAATAGACCCATTCCTCCTCAGGCTGCTTTGGTCATGGTATATCATCACTGCAATAGAAACCCTAACTAAGACACCAGACAACTGGATTAGAGCCCCAGAACCCACTGGGGAGGATTAGGTCTCACTGGAAGAGGAAATATATCTGTAAGAGGCTCAAAAGAACAGAGCAGTGGAGATTCTGTGGACAGAGCATCTTAACTCTGGACAGATGGATCCACAGTGGCAGGCCTTGAAGCTTGACTGCTGATGGACTTGTGAGAGCTTGACAGGGCCCAATTTGGACATATTCTAGTGGCCTTTTGTGTCATGCCATACAGTAAGATTTGTATGAGAGTTTTATTGGAAGAGGAGGAAAAGAGGGAAGAAAAATGAATAGAGAAGGGAGCAGAGAGGGAGGCAGAGACTGTTGCATGGAGACAAAGTAGCAGAAGAGAAAGGAGACAGGAGGTTGGCACTGCCTGCCTTTTATAAGTGAACGTATCAAATGTGCACATGGGGTGCTCTTGGAGAAACAGATGATGACACAGATCCCATGAGTGGGGCAGATAAGGAAGATCCAAGGGTCTGCAATTCCTAGCATCCAGCTGTTCAGACAGGATTAATTAAGAAGATGCAAGCTGTTCAGTGAATAGTGACACACAGAGCAGGGGCCAGGGTTGAGTCTGAGAGACACCTGGATTGCCTGGTACTAAGACTTGTCTGAGAAGCAAGAAGACACATTTGAGAGAGAATCCTCACACGTGGGAAATGTCCATAGGTAGAGAAGTGGGGGGAACTCACCAATCATTTTAGGGTTGGGCAGAGGGACCCAGGGATCCATTAGTTGGAGAAGCAAGACTGTCTGTCAGATTTGGACCCGGTTCCTTGTGTCGGAGTTCCTCCGTCTGCCAACGGGCTGGAGGAAGCCCTAGCAGGGCCTGCCTATTCTTGGGGAACCAAGGTTACAATTCAGTTGAAAATGGTGGTAAGTAGTCATGCCATACATCAGGGCTCACTAGGAAGGTTTATTAGAAGAGGACAGAGAAGGGGATAAAAAGGGACAGAGACAGGAGGAGAGAGGGGGCTGGGAAGGGAAAGAGACTGAGCACAGGCAAGTGGACAAGAGTGGCAGAAGAGAAATCAACAGGAGGAGGCCAAGGCCCGCCTTTCATAAGGGAACAAAGCAAATGTGCACAGAAGGTGCTCCCAGTGGCTGCAGTTGAGGACATATCCTGTCAGGACCTAAGGGCAGGCCAGTACAGATTCCTGAATACTAACATTTTATCCTGTGGGAGGATGTTAAGATGATAAAATCTCCCATATTAGTGTGAGGAGGTGACTGAAAAGGCTTGTTAGTCTGGAACTCCAGATGCCCTAGATTGTCACCGTGAAAAAATATGAGACAGATACCGAGTCTCAGGATCTAGTGAGAATCCATGTCAAAAGAGAGCTGCAGACTCTGAGGAGCCAAAATGTGTAATATGTTTGAGAGTGGGCAAAATTACTGTCATGATTGTGATCTTAGGATAAGAGTTAGATAATGTGATAAGGACCTGGGAAGCAGGGGAAGCTTAGGTGGGGAGAGAGAGAGCAACACAGAAGAAGGTGGAAAAATAATAAGGAATATCAGAATTGTTTCGATTGGACTGATAGGGAATCTGGAAAAGCATCATCTACTTACAGAAGTGCCTAGGTAAATACAGGGGAAACAGTGACGGAGGTAAAATAACAGCAAGATGGTTGAAGAGGAGACAAGGATTCATGCTATTAAATATTTACCTAAAATATAACAAATGTAAATCTAAGTATAAATATACATACATTCTTCTAATGGACATTTTTTCGTGAGGGCTGATTGTGCTATCTCCAGGAGACTACCTAACAGAACCCCAATACCAGACAAGAGAGACCCTCATTTGAGTTGTTGGTCAGGGCTGACCAACAGGCTGTCAAGAGGCTACTAAGGCATACAGCCTATTGCTGCTGAGCTTCTTTTCCCCAGAGCTGGAACTTAACACCCTACTTTAAAGACTCATGCACTTTAGAGACATGGCCCAGAAGCCACTGAGCTGGTACCGACCTAAAGTCACCTCCCTGAAGGACAACCTTTCTTGGTTCCAAAAGGTGCCAGGCAAGCTTCCAAAGGCGAGAGGCAACAAATATTTCCACCTATCAGTTGATGCCTTTGGACCCTATCAATGAGCAGCGTGCCACAATAACTCTTATCTCTGCAGAACTGGCACACATACCTTGATGGTATCCAGCATCTCTCTCGTTGAACTTAAGACCTGCTCAGCAAGAGGGACATCATGACTTGTACTGGAAACTAATAATAAACATAGAAAACTAATTAGTACTGAAGTCATGGTTATTGGAGGAGATTCCACAACCACTAATTTACTAACCAGCATAATCTCTAACAGCAATCTATAAACATTTGTCCTTAAGCACCTGAGTAAATGTATTCTTCACTTTCATCAAGGCAAAGAAAAGAGAGCACTGCAAAAAAAACACAGCCAGTCAATATGCACAGTTGTGGAGCCCACCCCTTAGGGATGAATCTTCCAAAGACTCCCACAGCTAAGGCTCAGGGCACAATGCAGAAGAGGGGATGGAATTCCTAAGTGGGTCCTCTGGAAGAGCAGTCAGGGCTCTTAACCTCTGAGTCCTCTCTACAAGGTTGAATTTGCTTTTTACAGAATAATTTTCTGATTGCAGAACTTTCCTAAAGGACTTAGGTTCCAGTGTCACAGAGTTATGGAGAAAAGCACAACTTTACTGACAAGATAGTTATTAAGGGTCTCCAGTAGGGAGGGGCATGTTGGTAAAGGAAGGAGATAGAGAGGAGGGAGGGGAGAGTGACAAGGGCACTTTGTGGATGGGAAGTGCTGAGCTCTAGGCCAAGCATTAGGACAATTAAAGTGTGGAGGGAGGACAGGGTTGAGGGGAAGAGACTTTGTGGAGTAAGTGAGCCTGGGATTTAGATGTAGGAAGAGGGAAGGTGATGGAAAGTGCAGAAGGGAGATCAGAAGGGAACTCAGAACGAGTGAGGTGAGGTGGTTGAAAGGGAGGCTCCTGGTGAGGCTGAAGGTAAAGCAGGTGTGTGTCAAATACTCAGGAGAGAAACTCCTAGTGTGACTCAAGCTGCTGTGGGCGTGACTGGCCTTAAGTTACACAAGCTGCATTCTCCTGCCCACAAAAATACTGACTGTGGGGGTGTAATTTCAGTTCAACCTGACAAACCTCACTATATCTGTCCTGCATCAAATACTCTATTCTAACTTTAGTGTAACAACTTGGAATGCAACAGGCTAATGAATAGGACAGCAAATGTGGCTACTATCTTTCTTCTGACTCCAGTTAGGGTGTACCCCATGTTCCAGTACTGGTGCCCATCGCCACAGAGTGTATTCAGAAGAACTTTGAAAGCTGCCTGTTTCCCAGACAGCGGTGGCTTCTATGCTGCCTTTGACTTCTGTGTTAGCTAGAAATGACACGAAGAGACTTTGGATTTAGGGTCTATTGATGTCTCACTGCTGTCCAGTGGATTCCTTAGATCCCATGGCCATAGAGATCACTACTGAAGCCTGAGGTGCTTGCTGAGAAAGAGGTGGCAGCTTACTTGAGAACTAACCTCAGTCTCTTCCTCTAGGTAAGGTAAGATCTCCAAAAGCATCTGGGGAACAGGAGATGTTCTGTCAGACAAGAGTCCTTATCTCTCCCTGCTAAGCAGCTCTCAACTCACAAGTGACTTGTTATATCCCTTCAGCAATGCCTCTCTTCTGGACATCTTGCCTTACTGTCACCTGCCCACCTAATAGGCTAGTAGGAAAGAGATCCCCTCATGATGTCTCCCTGAGGCCTGATAGGCCTTCTGATAGTGCAGGACCACAGGCTGCTTTCTCTCAGATCCATTACCATGTCAGGAGCCTTAATAAATGGAGCATTTTCCCTGCTGAAGGTGGTCAGGCTGGCCTCTGCCCAAGCAAAGTGTTTCTCCAATTAGACATGAACTTCACCCAGGGTCATATCCAAGAATTGACTCCTCAGGCTGACAGATTGTTCTGGTTCAGAGAGTCCTAGAGGCAGACCCAGATATGTTCTTCATTGGTCTATTGTCTCTCTCTGCTTTCCAGGTACAAGCAGAAATGAGCAGGTGTAACAGAGACAGTCTGTCCTGTGAAGAATTTAGTACTGATACAGTAGCTGTATTGGTCACTTTCTGCTGCTGTGATGGACACCAAGGCCACGGTCACACAGAAGGAAGGGTTTGGGATCTAATGTTTTAGAGGACAAGAGTCCATCACCTCACAGCAGAGAAGCATGGCACCTGGGGTGCATGGTGGCTGGAGCAGCAAGCTTAGAGCCCACATAGCTTTAGTTTGGTTTAGGTTTCTGAGACAAGGTCCCACTGTTTAGTTCCTGATGTCCTAGAACTTAATACACAAAACAGACTGGATACAAACTTATAAAGATCTCTTTCCTTTGCCTCTCAACTGCTGGCATGAGCGCCATGTGACACCAGGCATAGCTAAGAACACACGTGTTGAACCTCAAGCAAGGTGCAGAGATGAAGAGATGGGAATGGGTTTCAAAGCCACACCCCCAGTGTTATATTTTCTTCAACCAGGCCACACTTCCTGAACCTATCCAAACAGCTGACAACTACTGGGGAACAAGTATTCAAACACCATACTCTATAGAACAGACTCATTCAAACCAGCACACCATCCATTCATAGGAGCATCTCTGGGTTCATCCCTGAGTGACAGGGTAGTAGTGAAGCAGTGCAGGAAGAATGACTGCACGTCTGCAGGCCAGAGTGGTCACTCTTGTTGGGACCTGATCTGTTTGTCCCCTAGAAAGTAACTCTGTGTCTATCTTGGAGGTGGTCCAGTTTTGATTGTTTTATAGGTTTATGTTTTGACTACATGCATATATGTGCAGCACATATGCACCTGGTGCTTTTGGAGGACAAAAGAGGACATTTGGGCTCTGGGAATGGGAGTTACATGCAGTGCTGCATCACCATGTGAGGTTGCTGAGAATCACTCCTGGATCCTCTGCAAGAGCAACAAGTGCTCTTATCCCCTGCACCACCTCTGTAGCCCCAGTGGTTCAGTTTAAACAATGGGCAAAGGAGTTGGGATTTTCATGGGATATCAGCTTTCACCTTCTTGATCATCTCTTCTGTCTTTAATTATTAAAATCAAGCCACATTTGGGTTGCCTAAACATTTCTCTATATTTCGGGTAATTCTGTCTGTTAACCATGACCCCCTTAAGCAGCTAAACATCAAGGTGGGTCCCCCTACTCATCAATGGACCACTGTCCTTGATGTTACTTCTCCTGAACACTCCACCCTATTCTGTACCATGTTGCAAAGATTCTAAGTTAAAAATCCAGTTTCCTAACCCCAACCCAGCATTGAGCCATCATCATCCCGGAGCTTCCAGCCATGCTGTTGCGCTTCTCTCTGATCCTTTTCACTGTGCTTCTCAGTAGGGATGCTTCAGCATCTACAGAGCAGCATGGGCCCTGAGCACTTCCCCTGGAAATGTTTGCTGTTCCATCCACTCTGGCACATGCATGACTCTGAGAGTTTGATATCATTTTTCTACCAGAAGATTTAATCAGCCTAGATTCCTTTGCCTATACTATGCGCTATCATCTGATCATCTCTAGGAAGCCATCTCTGGAGTACTGCATTGTGTACAGGGGTCTGGCAATGCTTTATTCAAGTTTCATACTGTTGCTGTGATGAACAGTCTACCAAATAAAAGTTAAGGGAGAAACTGATTTATTTGACCCCTACTTCTAAGCCAGAGTCTGTCACTGAGGGAGGTTAGGGCAGGAACTCAGAGGCAGGCCCATGTGCGATTCCACACAGCATTATCTAGGACCAAGGATCTCACTTCATGGCCAGAGAGGCACATCTGGAACCATGGAGGAGGATGTTTGCTGTCTGGATCACCAGCTCCTGCTTAGCTAGATTTCTTTTCCAGCTAGAGACCACCTGCCCCGGGAATGATAATGCCCACAGTCGCCAGGTGTTGCTACGTTATTAATGGTGAAAACAGCCCCTCAGTAGACAATTTCTTCTTAGGTGACTCTAGGCTTTATCAAACTGGCAATAGAATCTAACCAGCACAGATGTTCAAGTCTATGATCTGAGAGAACAGATGAGTAAAAACGGTGTCCATGCAACTTCTGTTCCATCCTCACCCTGCTCCACTCTGCCCCACCAGCCTCACGCACCATCCTGTCTCCACA
>NW_004949232.1:410299-437887 GCF_000317375.1 Microtus ochrogaster | reverse complement strand
GGTCTTGAACTCACAGAGATCCGCCTGCCTCTGCCTCCCGAGTGCTGGGATTAAAGGCGTGCGCCACCACCGCCCGGCAAAGACTCAACTTGTATTTCCAATTCAACCACCCCAGATGTGGACCAACCTTCCTCCATGGCCTTTGTCCATGGCCTTCAATCCCAACAATAAAGGAACACTAAAGCAACACTAAAGGTAACCTGTAACAACTAATCTTAGCAAAGAGAAATGGAGGACTAGTTGTTTAGCAGAAGTCACTGGTAATGTCTGTCCTTTATTTTCCTTACTGGAAGCCATCTGAATGCTGACTTGGCATCTTTAAAATGCCATCTTTCTACTCAGATGTCTGTAAACTTTCTTGTGATTGCCTTGCTGATGTTCATGTTTCTACAATTGTGTACTTGGTTGCATTGCATAATTTTTAAGTAAAAGTTTTCAAAGTATCATCTTTTAATTATTTTACTTCTCAAGGTCTGTGATAATGCCTGTTTTTTAAATATCTTTTTATTAATTTTTATTGAGCTTTATATTTTTCTCTGCTCCTCTCACCTTCAATCCTCTTCCAAGGTCCCCATGTTTCCAATTTACTCGGGATATCTTGTCTTTTTCTACTCTCCATGTAGATTAGATCTATGTAAGTTTCTCTTGGGGTACTCATTGCTGTCTAGGTTCTCTGGAATTATGATTTGTAGGCTGGCTACTTTGCTTTATTTTTAAAAGCCATTTATGTGTGAGTACATATGATATTTGTCTTTCTGTATCTGGGTAACCTTGTTTTCTATCTCCATCCATTTGCCTGCAAATTTCAAGAAGTTGTTATTTTTCCCTGCTATGAATACTCTATTGTGTAAGTGTACCGCATTTTCCTTATCTTTTCTTTGGTCAAGGGTCATTTATGGTATTTCCAGGTTCTGGCTATAACAAACAGTGCTGCTATGAACATAGTTGCATGATTGAGCATCCTTTGGATATATACCCAAAAGTGGTATTGCTGGTATTTGAAGGAGGTTGTTTTCCAATTTTCTGAGAAATCTCCATACTGATATCCAAAGGGGCTGTACCAATTTACATTCCCACCAGCAATGCAGGAGTGTTCCCTTTACCCCACAATCTTTGCAGCATAAGTTGTCATCAATGTTTTTGATCTTGGCCATTCTTACAGGTGAAAAATAGAATCTCAAAGTTGTTCTGATTTGCATTTTTCTTATAACTAAGGAAGTTAAGAATTTCCTAAAGTATCTTTCAGCATTTGAGGTTCCTCTGTTGAGAGTTCTCTGCTTAGGTCTGTACTCCGTTTTTTTTTTTTTATTGGAATATTTGTTCTTTTGATGACCAATTTCTTGAGCTCTTTGTATATTTTGGAAATCAGACCTCTGTCTGATGTGGGGTTGGTGAAGATCTTTTCCCATTCTGTAGGCTGTTGTTTTGTCTTGTTGACTGTGTCATCTGCTTTACATAGGCTTTTCAGTTTTAGGAGGTCCCATTTATTTACTGTTTCTCTCAGTGTTTTTGCTACTGGGGTTATATTTAGGAAGTGGTTTCCTGTACAATTCCTATTTCAACTATGATAAAGTAGCTGTAATATTCTCTTTGTTCTTTGTCAACCTGTAAAAATTCCTGTCAAAATCAGTATAATTTGGGGGGGGAGGGAAGGCTCTGGTGGGGGTTGAAGTGTAGTGATATTTTGTTTGTGTTTTATCAAATAAAACCTGCCTGAGAACAGAGTGCAGAACTAAGCCACTGTAGGCCAGGGAATGTTGGCACACACCTTTATTCCCAGGACTTGACAGACAGTTGCAGAGGAATCTCTGTTATTTCAAGGCCACCTGGGTTATGGGATTGAATTTGTCTAAAAGAGAAACAAAGGTGAATCTAGCCCTTGGGACCACATCCCTTTAATCCCAGCCCTAGGGAGGTGGAGACTGACATGGATGGGTGAAGAGAAATATAAAAGGCAGCAAGAGATAGGAACTCAATGCAGTCTGAGGAGCAGTGTAGTTTGAAACAGTGCAGTCTGAGATAGTCAGTCTGAGCAGTCTAAGGATGAAACCTGAAGACAGGATTTCCTCTTTGGTCTGACCATTTGTAGAGGTAAGAACTCTCTAGTGGTTGGCCACTTTACTTCTCTGAGCTGCAGCATTAACCTCTGCATCTTACTCTGTGTTTTTATTATTAACACTAATTAGAACTTATATTACATCTAGCACCTAGAGGTTTGGGGTATGAATTCATGAAAAAGCCATTTGCCTCTGAATTTGAAGCTACATGCATAGGCCAGAGCTACATATGGTCGGAGTCACCACCTTACAAGTTAAGTTTTCCTTTTTTCTCTCCTGATGGACTTTCCCTGGAGCCCTGCTCAGGCTGTTACCAAACTAGGCAGCTGCCTTGAAATCCACTCAGGTTTCGAACTGTTCTGTGCAGCAGCAGTGAGCCTCACATCTTCAGCAGCAGCAGATTGGTAAAAAAAAAAAAAAAAAAATAGGGAATTCTTAGAGAAAGGAATTAGTTAAAAGATAGAGTTTGTCCCACATTAAAAAATGTAAAACACAATTAAAAAAGAGAAATTAGGTGTCTGTATGATTACACAATACGTTTTTTAAAATGGAACAATTCAATGAAGGGATAATCACCTTAATCGGTATTGGCATACTAAACATTATCATTTTGATAGCCCTTGTTGTCACTTTGGCAATTCTCCATTAATCTCTTAAAAGTTGTTTGGAAAAAAAGTTGTTTGATTTGACTTCCAATACACAGACCTTAAAAAACTTTAAAAAAAAAACACAAATCATAGAAATTTTCAGTTTCAGATATAGGAATTTAATGAAGACACAATTTCAGTAATGCAGTGTAAGGTTAGAGAAGAACAGCCTAAGGTTTTCAAACAGCCAACCTTAATATGCCCAGTAACCTTACAAGAATTACCAAATTAAAGAGGATCTGGAAGAGCTGATTTGGCTCCTGTGACAATTCTAGGTTTAAAGAGATTCAAGGAAGTGATAGTCTCATACGGCATGCATTCACCACATGTGAATAGATATTAAACTTGTAGTCAACTTATGGAACCTGGTCCACAATTACAATAGATGTCCTGGTGGAAAGAAGAGGTTAAGACCATTGAGCAACAAAGTAGAGCTAGATGTATAGAAATCTATCAAGATTAACATCTTGGAGAAGGAGATTTTGCTCCTATAGAAAGACAATCCCTATATAATGGCTACACCATGACTTTATGCTATGCGGTAGCTTTGAATGCTTGGGACAGAAATGAAGAAGTAGGAAAGAAGATTCAGTCATTTACTAAAGTTATTGATGTCCCCAAAAAGCCTTAACAGATTTCTTACAAATTTTGACATCAGCATTAAATTGAAAGGTACCAAATTCAGATGCTAGGCAAATAATAATTGAATCTCTAACTTTTGAAAATGTTTATTCACAATCCAAATGATCATTCAGCCTTTAAAGGCAAGATCAGGACTCTGGGAGGAATGAATCTGAGATACAATCAATATTGAGTCTTATGACCATGATGATTCTTAGACAGGAAAGGTGATTTCCAGAGGTTTGAACAAAAATCAAATTGTCAAGGGTTTCAATTCTGGCAACAAAGTCACCCTAAAAGGGAATTTAAACAGGGTATTTTCAGACAATGTTTTTATAAGCATAATTCAAATAGAACACCTTCCCTTCTAGATTATGCTGAAAGTGTGTCAAAAGCAGACACTGAACTAATAAGTGTAGATCAGCAAGAGATACTCAAGGTAAACCTTCCTATTGGGAAACTCCTGAAAGGGGTCTGTCCTAGACTCCTTTGCCAAATCTAGTTCTGTGATTTCCTGTAATCATAGAGGAAACTCCTTCCCAGAGCAAATAAAGAACCTGATGCCTATTGTAAGAATCCATACTGATCTGGATGCTAGAACAGCTACAGAAGAGAGATATAGAAGAAATAGAAGAGAGAATTAAAAATTCAGAAGAAACCATAAAACAAGTATTTTTGGAAACTTGTATAAATGAATAAAGATTAAAATTAAAAATAGGAATAACTGACATTGTCATAGAAGGTCTGATTGAGACAAGTGAAGATGCAACAATAATTACACCATAAATTTTGAATCTAGGGTCTGAAAAGATGGCTCAGTGGTTAAGAGCACTGACTGCTCTCCCAAAGGGCCTGAGTTCAATTCCCGGAACTCATGCGGCAGTTCCCAACTGTCTGTAACTCCAGTTCCAGGAAATCTAACACTTCATACAGGAAAAATAAATGGACATCAAGTAAAAATAAATCACTAAAAAAAAATTGAATCCAAATTGGCCTTTTTAGGAGGTTCAGCTTTTAGGGGTTGGTACTTTAAGGTAAAGCAGAGCAGGAGGTGGGTCAGTTTTATAGGACTACGAGAACAGAGAGGCCTGGATGGATAGAAGAAAACCACAAGCCCATGTGACATCATGCTGCTTTAGTTGGTCATGTGCCATAATGATGAATGAATTCATATATATTCATATTAGTGTGTAGATAGGTAGATAGATAAATAAATAGATAGGCAGAATGGTTCATTTAGTACGGAGAGAGGCAGATCTGAAGAGGTGAAGCTGGCAATAAATGGCTGATGTGGCAACCTGCTTGCCCTCTGAGGCCATGGTGATATTGAGGCCCAGTCTGCTACCAAGGGACTTGTCTGGGTCTGTAACCATGTTGAAGAAGGGGGTATGTGGGTATCCATGGATCTGTTACCACCAAAGTTCCTGTAAATATCTGGGGTTTGTGCCACTACCTGGGCCCTTGCTGCTATCTGAAGGTCATGCTGCCACCAGGGCCAAACAGATCAGAGTGACCTGTGCTGCCATGCAAGGCCATGTTGAGATCTGTGTCTGAACTGCAGCCAAGGGCCATGTCTGGATCCATTGCCCTATCACAGCAAAGGCCTGTGCTAATGTCCATGTCTCCTGTTACTATCATAGTCCATGTGGATGTCTGGGCTCTGGGTCTCCACCTGAGCTGGGGCCATGGTGAAGTCCTGTTGAAAGCTGGCTCTTCCTCTTGCCTGAAGGGGATGGTTCCAGGGGCCCAGAGTGACCAACTCAGGCACACATCTAAGACTTTGAGTTGGCCCACCCAAACATCTACCCCATTTATGACCTGCCAGAGTGCATGAAGGGGCTGGTCCTGCTGAATCATACCACGGCTCTCCATGATATAGGGCAACCATAGGATATTTGAGAGGAGTTTTAGTGAACATCCAATATTGACGGTGTGCCAGAAGCCAGAGGCCTTGAACCTGAACAACAACTCATTATACAGTGAACTGTTCCTACTAAAGCAGTTTGGACAAAGGAGTTTTTCCCCAATTCTGCTAAGACAAATGAAGAGGTGATAGAGAGGCAGGAAAGACAGGACAGAAATGGTTTCTGTTTGTTTTGTTTTGCTTGTGATTTCATTTGTTTGTAATTCATATTTTTATTCAGTCTCAAATTTTCTTAGTGGTGATGCTACAAGGGCACATATGGAGGGACTGAGAAATGAGTAGGACTGGAGCACATGGTGTGAAGTTTCCAAAGAATCAATAAAAATAATTATGGTGAAAAAAATCTAAACTTAAAAACACAGACTTTCTGATAAAGTCTTTCAAAAATTAGGTATGGGAAGAATGTCCTTACACATGCACACATACACACACACACACACACACACAAATACACACAAACATACACACATATGTATTGAGGGACAATGGTCTTGTTACCTGTAAAGATTTGTCAATTGTATTGTTTTAATAAAACACTGATTGTCCAGTAGTCAGGCAGAAAGTATAGGTAAAGTGACCAGGCAGGAAGTATAGGTGGGGCAACCAGAACGTAAGAATTTTGGGAAGAGGAAAGAGTCAGTTCATAGTTGTCACCCAAACACAGAAGAAACAATATGTGAATGCCTCGCTGATAAAAGGTACCAAGCCACATGGCTGATACAGACAAGAATTAAGGGTTAATGTAAGATATAAGAGTTAATAGGAAGCCTGGGCTACTAGGCCAACCAGTTTATAATTAATGTAGACCTCTGTGTATTTCTTTGGAACTGAATGGATTAGGGACCATCCAGGACAGAAAATTTCTTTCACTAAATATGAACACGTACACATAAAACAAGATATATACTACAACATAGCTCATAGCACAGTTTTAACAGTGAGAAGTTGAACTCAGGAAGGTACCCACTTTAACAATGTGTACTCAATATAAACTAGAAGCCCTAGTTAAATCAATTGGACAAGAAAAATAAATAAAATGCATTTATACTGGAAATGATAAGGTTAAGGAGTCTCTTCTTGCACTTGAAAAAATAGAATATTTAGAAAACACTGAAAAGTCAAAGTAAAGTTAAGGGAGATGGAGGCCAGACTGGGCCACAGAGCAATTTTCAGGACAATCAGAGCTACACAAAGAAATCTTATCTTGAAAAGGCAGTAAAAGAGAGACCTGAGATGCCAACCTGCCCAAGAACAAGAGAAGTCTGAATTGCAGATTACTTGGGAATGCCAGAGGAGGCCTGAGCCACACAGGCCCCTGGGAACCTCAGAGGTCCTAGCCACCTGCCCACCTGGGAGTGCCAAGGAACCACTAGGAACTCCAAGCAATCAGGACCATGGCCCGGACTCCACCTTGAGGAGCAACCATCCAAGTCTTGGGCTCACTGACACCTAGGGGAGTGATCTCTTGAGGCTCTCCTCTGCCTGCACCTAAAGGAGCTTTCAATGGAGACACAGCACCCAACTATACCAATTGGGGGAACTGATGGGTGGACAACATGATAATAATAAACTCAACAACATAAAGATCAATACAGCCCCACTAGAAACTAGGGGCACTACAAGACCGGAGCACCCAAACACAGATGACACAGAAGAAAATGACTTCTAAGATAACTTTTTGAAAATGATTAAGGTCCTTAAAGAGGAAATGAAAAATTCCCTTAATGAAGTAGAGGAAAAACAAACAAAAGGAGTTGTAAGAAACTAACAAATTCTTTAAAGAAGACCAAGAAAAAGCAATCAAACAGGTGAAAGAAATGATTCAAGACCTGAAAGCTGAAATAGAGATAATAATTAAAAAATCACAATCTGAGAGAATTCTTATAGACAGAAATTTCTGTCCCATTCAATATCACAGCTGTTCAGTTCCAAGGAAGCACACAGAGGCTTATAAACTGTTTGTTCTAATAGCTTATTATTAACTAACTCTTGTAACTTAAATGTACCAATAATTCTACTCTATGTTTAGCCATGTTTATTGGTACTTTTCTCATAAGACATTTTCACCTTGCTTCCTTGGTATCTGGCCGGTGACTGACTCTCTCTGCCTTTCCTCTTCCCAAAATTCTCCTACTCGGTTGCCCTGAATATACTTCCTATGTGGCTACTGTCTAATCAGTATTTTATTAAGCCAATATGAGGGACAAATCCTTACAGTGTACAAAAGCATTGTTCCACAGCAAATTTTGGAAGTGGAAAATTTGGGTACACAATCAGAAACTACAAATGTAAATATAAACAGCAGAGTAATGTATTAGATCCAATATAGGAAAAGAAATTGCCTTTCTTTCTTCTTATTTTTTTGTTTGTTTTTGAGGTGTGTTTCCCTCTGTAACTGCTCTGTCCTGAAGCACAATTTGCAGACCAGGCTCACCTTCAACCCAAAGAGATCCACCTGCCTCTGCCTTCTGAGTGCTGGGGTTAAAGGCATGGGCCACCACTGTCTGACAGGAATTTCCTTTCTAGGGAAGACTGATATTATCATTAAGAGAGAGAAATATGAATAAAGGACCATTGATTAAACTCTAAACGACAGTTCTATGACCACATTTTGGTCTTTGAATAGGCCTGGAAAGAGGGACAATCACTAGAGAGACAACCTCAGTCTAAGAATAGTTTATGCACTCTGACTGAAGGACAAAGGTCTCTAATAAATTCTAAAAGCTGAGTTCTCCTTTAGGACATCAAGGGAACAGGAACATAGAGATCATAGAATTGCATCATTGACCTCAGAAAGCCGAGAGTCTTGACTAATGAGGAACATCTCAGGGTAAGTAAGCAGAGACCAAAGATGCAGAGCAAACTCACAAGCACTCATGGGCAAGATGGCTGAGTGGGAAAGGCACTTGCCTGATAGCATTATGTTTCTTGTCTACATGACACAATGCTGAAATCATCTGAGAAGAGGGAACCCCTATGATAAAATGCCTCCAGAGATCAGAATCTGGGCTGTGGGCAAGGTTGGAAGGCATTTCTTAATGAAAGAGTGGTGTGGGAAGGCCCAGTCCATTGTGGGTGTTACCACACCTAGGCTCAGTCTCCTGGGCACTGAAGGAAAGCAGGCTGAGCAAGCCATGAAGAGCAAGACAGTAAGCTGTACTTTTCCAAGGCCTCTGCATCAGCTGCTCCCTCCAGGTTCCTGCCCTGCTTGAGTTTCAGCCTTTGCTTCCCTCAATGGACTGTGACTGGACATACAGAAGCCAAATAGACCCATTCATCATCAAGTTGCCTTGGTCATGGTGTTTCGTCACGGCAATAGAAACCCTGACTAAGACACAAGACAACTGTGTTCCAGCCCCAGGACCCACTGGGGGATTATGTCTCACTGGAAGAGGAAACATATCTGTAAGAGGCTCAAAAGAACAGAGCAGTGGAGATTCTGTGGACAGAGCATCTTAACTCTGAACAGATGGATCCACAGTGGCAGGCTTTGAAGCCTGACTGCAGCTCGACTTGTGAGAGCTTAACAGGGTCCAATTTAGACAGAATCTAGTGGCCTTTTGTGTTATAATTTATTTTAAAATTGTAGGAAAGTGTCATGCCATACAATAGGATTCACATGGGAGTTTTATTGGAAGAGAAGAGAAAATGGCAGAAAAATGAGTAGAGAGATAGAGGGGGAAGAGAGAGAAGCAGAGAATGTTGCTTGGTGAAAAGAGTGGCAGAAGAGAAAGGAGACAGGAGATGAGCACAGCTTGCTTTTATACGTGAACATAGTGAATGTGCACATGTGTGCTCTTAGTGGCTCCAGCTGATGACATATCCTGTCAGGACCCTAAGGGCAGACCAGTACAGATGCCTGAATGCTAACAATCCTCCCTTTTGTTTATTATAAACAGGAGAGGAATTAGAAAGAGGTAGCAGGTGATGCAGGGATGAGGGTGTCATGTTCTTGAAACTGCTTCCTACTGAACTGGGGATCATCAGTCATCTCCGTGGGACTTGAGAAATTCGGGGTTGCTGGCCAGGTCCAGGGGTAACTGGCTGTTTCAGTTCACTGTCCGGGCTCTGTAGAACCATCAGGCACTGCTTGGAACTGGTAAAGTGTTGTTCGAGATAGATCCAGGTTGACTCCCTGGAGCTCACAAGAAATCATGGTGAGATCATCAGGCAAGATGGGGAGAGCCACGTGATTGCTGAAAACAATAGTTACATGCACACATACATAGAGTTGAATCCAAGTTACATACACATACATTAGGCATTAAACCCTGCTAACATTTAAATTCAAGTCACACACACACACACATTAAACAGGAATTGAGTAAATATAAAGGAAAGGAGAACCGGTGTGTGATGAACAAGAGGAATCTGGCTTCTCTATCTGACCCACACATTGCAGAAAACAGACAGGACATTTAGAGACCGAGAACTGATAGACACAAGCAGGCCTTGGAGCCAAGACAAGGAAAGAAAGTGGAGAATTCTTTCTCATTTTTCTGACTGACTGGTTAAAGAATACTGAGGCCAGATTTAATTTAAAAGAAGTGGTCAGTGAGTCTTCAAACCAGAGCAGGTGTATGACACAGTGCCCAAGGATGAGGCAGATCCAGGGATACAGAAGTCACAATCTATTCAGAATGCTGTCACACAAGAACAGGGGCCAAGGGCTCTGAGTCCAAGAGAGACACACTCAACTGGTACCAGAAAAAGCAGAAGGCAAGGAGAGGGAAGTGCTCAAGAAATTGAACCTACTATTAGTGTGTGGGGTTTGATATGTAAATTAAGTTTTAGTAATTATTTTTTTACATATGTGGATGTTCTTGTATTAAGGGCATAGATATTCAGGATTGAGACTTCATCTTGATGAATTGTTCCTGTTATGAGTATAAAGTGTCCTCCATCTCTTCTGATTGATTTTAGTTTGAAATAAATTTTGTTAGACATTAGGATAGCCATACCCACTTGTTTCTTAGGTCTGTTTGATTCAAAATCTTTTCCTAACCCTTTACTCTGAAGTAGTGTCTGTCTTTTGAGGTTGAGGTGTGTTCCATGTAAACAGCAGAATGCTGGATCCTGGTTTTGTTCTCTTAGCCTGTGTCTTTATATATGTGAATTGAGTCCATTAATATTAAACAGTATTATTAACTAGTGGTTGTTAACTTCAGTTATTTTTAGGTAATAGTGTTTATCTGTTTCCCTTCTTTGGGTTATGCTGGTGGGGGGGGTATCAGATGTCTGTGTTATTGTGGGTGTCCCACATCAGAGCACTGGACTGAGCTCCCAAGATCCAGTTGAAGAGTGGAAAGAGTGAGAGTATGAGCCAGGAAGTCAAGACCATGAGGGGTTCATCTACTGAGACAGTTTGCTTGAGCTAATGGTAACTCACCAACTCCAACTGGACTGGGAGTGAGTGAGCATGGGAACAAACTAGTGCCTCTGAATGATTTTGGTAGTAGGGGCAGACTGAGGGGCCACTGATAGTGACACTGGGATTTGTCTCTACTGCATGTACTAACTTCTTGGTATCTTATTCTTTTTGGATGTACACCTTCCCCTACCTAGATGTAGTAGGGAGGGCCTTGACCTTTCCACAGGGCAGGGTGCATTGCCCTTGCTTAGGATTGGAGGGGGTAAAGTGGGAGGGCCTGGGAGGAGGGGAGGGAGTTGGAATTTGGATTGATTTTTTTAAAGTAATATTTTTTAAAAAAAAACTAAAAAATGTTTTGATAAAGAAAAATAAAAGAAAGGAAACTTCACATAAAGGAGAACAGTCAGTGGCACATAGCCCCACCAGAGACCCAGCACCAGTATTGAATGGAAGGTGAAGCTGCTAGTGAACGAGGAAGCAGATTTGTTGCAGGTGGAAGAGACAAATGTTCTGCAAGTGGAGCAGGCAGGTAGGGTCCTAGCGAGAAGTGGGTACCATTGGCTGGCCCTGCCAAGGCACACCACTAAGCAAAGAAGCCACACACAGCAGAGTTAGTGCAAGGGGTGTATTGGGAGGGGGAGAGTAGAAGATCGAGAGGCAGATACCTCCTTCCATCTGTCTGGTCCCTGGAGGAATGTTGCAAAGGTCCTTTAAAATATCGGGATAGGGAACTTTCCAGAATGCTCTGTGGGAGGTGGAGGACCGGCTTCTGCCCAAACAGCACTGTGCTATGCTCCTCTTTCCGCTCTCTGGCACCGGCCTGCTCACTGGCTGTAAAAAATGGTGAAAGAAACCACTTACTATGATGTTTTGGGACTCAAACCCAAAGCCACCCAGGAAGAACTGAAAAAGGCTTATAGAAAATAGGCCTTGACGTACCACCCTGATAAGAATCCAAATGAAGGTGAAAAGTTTAAATAGATTTCTCAAGCTTATAAAGTTCTTGCTGATTCCAAAAAAAAAGGAGAGTTATCTGATAAAGGAGGAGAGCAGGCGATTAAAGAAGGTGGAGCAGGTGGTGGTTTTGGCTCACCCATGGATATCTTTGATATGTTCTTTGGAGGAGGAGGAAGGATGCAGAGACAAAGGAGAGGTAAAAATGTTGTGCATCAGCTCTCAGTGACCTTAGAAGACTTGTATAATGGTGCAACAAGAAAACTGGCTCTGGTCCAAATCAGGAGCAGAAGGAGAGAGAGCACGAGCAAGGAACTCAGCACCCACACACTGAGACAATGGGGATGTTCTATCGGGAACTCACCAAGGCCAGCTGGCCTGGGTCTGAAAAAGCCTGGGATAAAACCAGACTCGCTGAAAATAGCAGAAAATGAAGACTACTGAGAACTCAAGAACAATGGCAATGGGTTTTTGATCCTACTGCACGTACTGGCTTTGTGGGAGCCTAGGCTGTTTGGATGCTCACCTTACTAGACCTGGATGGAGGTGGGTGGTCCTTGGACTTCCCACAAGGCAGAAAACTCTGATTACTCTTTGGGTTGATGAGGGAGGGGGACTTGATTGGGGGAGGGGGAGGGAAATGGGAGGCGGTGGCAGGGAGGAGGCAGAAATCTTTAATAAATAAATAAATTAATTAATTAAAAAAAGAAAAAAAGAAAACTGGCTCTGCAGAAGAATGTGATCTGTGACAAATGTGAAGGCCGAGGTGGTAAGAAAGGAGCAGTAGAGGGCTGTCCCAACTGTCGTGGGACTGGCATGCAAATAAGGATTCATCAGATCGGACCCGGAATGGTCCAGCAAATTCAGTCAGTGTGCATGGAATGCCAGGGTCATGGAGAATGCATCAGTCCTAAAGACAGATGTAAAAGCTGCAATGGAAGAAAGATAGTTTGAGAGAAGATTTTAGAAGTTCGTATTGATAAAGGCATGAAATATGCTCAGAAGATAACATTCCATGGTGAAGGAGACCAAGAGCCAGGAGAGATTATCATTGTGTTAGACCGGAAGGACCATGCTGTTTTTACACGACCAGGAAAGACCTTTTCATGTGTATGGACATACAGCTGGTTGAATCATTGTGCTGCTTCCAAAAGCCAATATCCACTCTTGACAACCGAACCATAGTCATCACCTCTCATCCAGGTCAGATTGTCAAGCATGGAGATATAAAATGTGTGCTGAATGAAGGTATGCCAATATATCATCGGCCATATGAAAAAGGACGTCTAATCATTGAGTTTAAGGTAAACTTTCCTGAGAATGGCTTTCTCTCTCCTGATAAACTTTCTTTGCTGGAAAAATTCCTTCCTGAAAGGAAGGAAGTAGAAGAGACTGATGAAATGGATCAGGTAAATTGGTGGTCTTTGATCCAAATCAGGAACGACGGCATCATTATAATGGAGAAGCATATGAGGACGATGAACATCACCCTAGAGGTGGCGTTCAGTGTCAGACCTCTTAATGGGCCAGTTACTGTTTGTCACTCTATGTGCAGTAGTGAATGTGGGAAGGACTGTAATCATAATATGCTCACTACTTGGCTGTTGTTCTTGTTTTAATATTCAACTATAGTAGTGTTTTAAAAGTTAAATGAAGAATAAACAAAATATAAAAGCTCAAAAAAAAATATATCGGGATATAGGGAGCCAGGAAGTGGCCATTTGAATTGATATGTAAAGGGTATTTGGGCCAGATCTGGCTACAAAGGCAGAAGAGTTTAAAAGTCGTTAAGGATAAAAGTCTGAGGTTTTCCAAGAGACATCCCAGTGGGGAGCAAGGAGAAACAGACGATGACACAGTTCCCATGAGTGAGGCAATAAGTAAGGTCCAAGGGTCTGCAATTCCTAGTGTCCCAGGAATTCAGACAGGATCGATTTAGAAGACACAGGCTGCTCAGTGAGTAGTGATACACAGAGTAGGGGCCAGGGTTGCATCTGAGAGACACGTGGATTTCATGGTACCAAGAATTGTCTGAGAAGCAAGAAGACACATTTGAGAGAGAATGCTCACACGTGGGAAATGGCCAGAGGTAGAGAAGTGGGGAAACTCAACAATCATGCCAGGGTTTGACAGAGGGACCCAGGGATCCATTAGTTGGAGAAGCAAGGCTGTCTGTCATATTTGGACCGGGTTCCATGTGTCAGAGTGCCTCTGACTGCCAGCGGGCTGGAGGAAGCCCTAGCAGGGCCTGCCTATTCTTGGGGAACCAAGGTTACAATTCAATTGAAAATGGTGGGAAGTAGTCATGCCATACATCAGGGCTCACTAGGAAGGTTTATTAGAAGAGAAGAGAGAAGGGGCTAAAAAGGGACAGAGACAGGAGGAGAGAAGGGGGCTGGGAAGGGACAGAGAGTGAGCAGAGGCAAGTAGACAAGAGTGGCAGAAGAGAAATCAACAGGAGGAGGGCACCGGCTTTCACAAGGGAACACAGCAAATCTGCACAGAAGGTGCTCCCAGTGGCTGCAGCTGAGGACATATCCTGTCACGACCCTAAGGGCAGGCCAGTACAGATGCCTGAATACTAACATTTTATCTGGTGGGAGGATGTTAACCCAGATACAATCTCCCATATTGGTGTGAGGAGGTGATTGAAAAGGCTTGTTTGTCTGGGAACTCCAGATGCCCTTGTCACTGTAATAAAACGATACTGATACTGAGTCTCGAGATATAATGAGGGTCCATGTCAAAGGAGAGCTGCAGACTCTGTGGACACAAAAAGTTTAACACATCAAGAGTGGGCAGAACTAGAATCTTGGGTGTGAGATTAGGGAGATTAGACAATCTGATAGGGACATGGGAAGGGGGTGCTTAGGGAGGGAGAGGGAGGTCATTGCAGAAGAAAGTGGGATGTGAGTAAAGGGGAATCAGAACTGATACAATTGAGCTGATAGGGAATATGGAAACGCATCCTCTACTTAGTGAAGAGGGGAGGTAAATAGAGGAGAAGAAAAGTGGGGGAGGTAAAGTAACAGCAGGAAAGGTGAAAAGGGTTCATGCTATCAACTATTTACCTAAAATTATAACAAACATAAATCTGTGTATAACTAGACATATGTAGTTCTATGAACTTTTTTCATGGGGGTTGATGGTGATCCCTCCATGAGACTACCTAACAGAACCCCAATATCAGACAAGAGAGACGCTCATTGGTGTTGTTGGTCAGGGCTGACCAACAGGCTATCAAGAGTCTACTAAAGCACAAGCCTATTGCTCCTGCCATTCTTTTCCCCAGAGCTGAAGACACCATGCACTTTTTTTTTAGAGACAGGGCCCAGAGGCCACTAAGCTGGAACTGACCTAAAGTCACCTCCCTAAGGGACTACCTTTCTTAGCTCCAAAAAGTGTTATTCAAGCTTCCACAGGAGGGTGGCAACCAATAGTCCCACCCAGCTATTGACGCCTATGGACCACGTCATTGAGCAGCATGCCACAGTAACTCTTATCTGTGCATAACTGGCACACATACCTTGATGGTATCCAGCATCTCTCTCATTGAACTTAAGACCTGCTAAGCAGGAGGGACATCATGCCTGCACAGTACAGGAAACTAAAAATAAACATAGCTAACTAATAAGTGCTGAAGTCATGGTTACTGAAGGAGATTCCACAACCATTAATTTACTAAATCTGCATAATCTCTAACATCAATCTATAAACATTTGTCCTTAAACACCAGAACAGATGTATTCTTCACTCTCATCAAGAGAATGTCTCTTTGCAAAGAATGGAGACCACTGCAGAAAACCACAGACAATATGCAGAGTTGAGGAGCACACACCTAAGGGATGAATCTTCCAAACAGTCCTACAGCTAAGGCTCAGGGAACAATTCAAAAGAGGGGATGGAATTCCAACATGGGTCCTCTGGAAGAGCAGTCAGGGCTCTTAACATTTGAGTCTTCTCTACAGGACTGAATCTGCTTTTTACTGGAATAATTTTGTGATTGTAGAACTTTCCTAAATGTCTTAGGTTCCAGTGTCACAGAGTTAGGGAAAAAAAGCACAACTTTTGTGACAAGATAGTTACTAAGGGTCTCCAGTAGGGAGGGGCATGTTGGTAAAGGAAGGAGATAGAGAGGAGGGAGAGGAGATTGACAAGGGCACCTTGTAGATGGGAGTGCTGAGCTCTGGCCAAGCATTAAAACAATTAAAGTGTTGGGGAGGACAGGGTTGAAGAGAAGAGACTTGGTGGAGAAAATGAGTCGGGGATTGAGATGTAGGAAGAGGGAAGGTGATGGAAAGTGTAGAAGGGAGATCAGAAGGAAACTTAGAAGGCATGGGGTGAGGTGATTGAGAGGGAGGCTCCTGGTGAGGCTGAAGGTAAAGCAGGTGTGTGTCCAATACTCAGGAGAGAAACTATTAGTGTGACTCAAGCTACTGTGGGCGTGACTGGCCTTAAGTTACACAAGCTGCCAGAATCCTGTCTTGCCCCACAAAAACAGTGACTGTAGGGCCGTAATTTGCAACTGTAGGCAGCTTCAGTTACCAACAAGGGAGAGTGCCAGTGAGGGACCAAGAGATGTGAGAGCCTGGGTCTACAACCAGGGCAGGGATGCTCCACTCAGATGATGATAGTCTTCGCCTCCCAGAGGGAGGGACCACAGCAGTCTGCTATAAATGCAGAGTACCCACTGAAAAGTCAGTGGATCTTTGTGCAGGGTGCTCGGCAGGTCGGTCCTGAGTCCTCAATGCTTCTCTCCACAGATCTGATCACCAAACTTGCTGCTCAAGATATGGCAAGGAATGCAGCTGCCCAGAACTATCCTTTCACTAAGGCACTGTGCTTCTGGATTCTTCTGATCTGTCTGTGGTCCATGATACCCATGGGTGGTGAGTTTTTATATTCTAACTGGAGGGGTACAGGGAGTGAGAAGGTGAAGGAGGGGGGAACCAGGCTATTGAATCCCAGGGTAGCAGTTATTCTCTGAGAAGCTCCCGAACCCAAGGAAATCCATCAGAGCTAACTGTCCCAAGCCCTGCCAATTTTATACAGTCCAGGAAAGGACTAGAAAAAATTACCTGGTCAGAAGGGAAAACAAGGAGGGCTGGGGACAAGATACCAAAGGGGTATCTAGCTGATGCACTCAGCCCTCAGTCATACTGGGGAGGGAGGTACAGGAAGCCTAAACCTAGCCAAGAGACCCCAGTGTGACACCCTGCCAAGAGGCTCAGGCAGCTCCTATGGACTTAAGGCAGTCTATCATCTGAAGACTGTCTTCCCAGCCTTACAAGTATTTCTACCATTCCTGGAACTCTTTGCCCTCAAACTTTATTTCCCACTGTTCCATTTAATTCTTCCACAGATCACAACAGATGCTTCCAGGGACACAGCAGTCACAACCACTTTCGTTTTAGCATTAAAAGTCAGGATTTCACATCATAGCCCACACTATAGAATTTGCAGCAATTTCTTCTCTCCCTTGTTTGGTCAGGTGCTGGAATTACAACTTTGTACCTCCAAGCTCAGTTTCAATGCCAAAAGACACATCAGCCACATTCCTGCTCAGTGCCCTTCCCTGTCCATCTAATCTTTCCCTCTCCCCTATCCATAAAGTGCCTTTCAGCCCCTTTTCCACCAGGTAAGAATCTGTGGGTTAGCACCTCAGGTAACCAGGGCTGACTATACTGGACTCTGGCAATGGTACTAGACAGGGAGGGACTTGTGGAAGGTTCTACTCGTGCCTCTCAGGTCCCATGTACTCAGCCTCCTGGGAAAACAGCATCCAATAATGATGTTTATTTAGGCAGGAGTAGGTTCATTTTTTTTCTTTAAATGGCAGACACTAATTATTTTCCACTTGGCAATCCTCACTATAGCAATCCTGCATCAAATACACAGGTCTTCATTCAGTGTGACAGCAGCAGAAGGAAACAAGCTGATGAATGGGACAGCTGATTTGTCCTCTGTCCTTCTTCTGACCCCAGATTAGGGCATATCCATGTCCCAGTACTGGTGCCCATCCCCACAAGGTGTCATCAAATGCACTGCCAAAGCTGCATGTTTCCCAGTTAGCAGTGGGTTCTGTGCTCCCTGTGATGTCTGGGATATCTAGAAATGACAGAGGAGGGCCTGGGGTTAGGGCACCTTTGTCTCTCCATGGCTGTCTAATGGATTCCTTGGATTTCATGCCCATAGAGGAAACTCCTTGATACCCCAGGTGCTTGCTGAGGGAGAGGTGACAGCTTCCTTGAGAACTAACCTCAATGTCTCCCTCTAGATGAGGTAAGATTTCCACAGTCATCTGGGGAACTGGAGATGTTCTGTCAGACCAGAGATCTGTCTCTCCTATTAGGTAGCTTTAAACACACAAGTGGTCTATTGTATCCCTGCAGTAATTTCTCTCTTCTGGACATCTTGTCTGATTGTGACCTTCCTACCTAATAATCTAGTGGGTAAGAGCTCACTTTATGATGTCTGCCTGAGGCCTGATGGGCCTTGTCATAGCTTAGGATCACAGACTACTCTTTCCAAGGGCCCAGTACCATGCCAGGAGACACAATGAAAGAGTATTTTTTTCTTCCACAATAGGGCAGGCTGGCTTCTGCCCAAGCAAGGCGATTCTAAAATTAGACACTGCCATGAATTCCACCAGGATGATTTCCTAGGACTGACACCTCAGACTGACAGACCGTCCTGGTCAGAGGGTCCTAGAGGCAGGTCCAGCCCTGCTCTTCATACATATGTTGTCTTTGCTGCTTTCAAGCTCCAAGAGCAGAGCTGAGCTGGTGTAACAGAGACCGTCTGTCCTGTGAAGACTTCAGTACTGATACAGTAGCTGTATTCGTCACTCTCTGCTACTGTGATAAAGACCAGGATCACTGTCACACACAGAAGGAAGGGTTTGGAATCTAAGAGTTTCAGAGGACAAGAGTCCATCACCTCACAGCAGAGAAGCAGGGCACCTGGGGTGCATGGTGGCTTAAGCAGAAAGCTTAGAGCCCTCATAGCTTTAGTTTGGCTTGGGTTTTTGAGACAAGTTTTCACTAAATATATTCTGGACATCCTAGAAATCACTATGGGGAACAGGATGGATACAAACTCATAAAAATCTGCCTTCCTCTGCCTCCCAAGTGCTGGCATGAGAGGCATGTGATACCATGCTCTGGTGCAGGAGAATTGTCTGTATTCTGTCAATCTTGTTTTAAATAAATGCTGATTGGCCAGGCTGGAAGTATAGATGGGAAAACCATACAGGAAGTAGAAATGATGCAATGAGAACAGGAGAATTCTAGGAAGGAGGAAGTTGATTCCTCCCACTCCTGCCCAGACTTCAAAGAAGCAACATGTGATCTGCCCCACTACGAAAGGTACTGAGCCACATGGCTAACATAGATAAGAATTATGGGTTAATATGAGCTACAAGAGCTAATAAGTAGCCTGAGCTAATGGGCCAATCAGTTTATAACCTATGTAGACCTGTGTTTGATTTTCTTTGGGGCTTGCCAGCTGTGGGGAACTGGGCAGGACAGAAATCCCCACAAGCAGGCCCTTTATGCTACAATGCCCTTCTGAAAGCCTACATCTTAAATGTCAAGCAAGATCCAGATCTAAAGAAATGGGAATGAATTTTAAAGCCTCATCCCCAGTGCCATACTTCTTTCGGCCAGTCATACCTCCTGAACCTATCCAAAGAGCTGCCACCAACTGGGGACCAAATATTCAAAAATTCTGCACTGTAGAAGACAGGCTCATTCAAATCCCCTCACCATCCATTCATAGGGGCATCTCTAGGTTCATCCCTGAGTGACAGGGAAGTAATGAAGGAGTGCAGAGAGAAAGACTCATTAGCTCCAGGGCAGAGTGGTCTCTCTTGTTGGGATCTGATTGGTCCTCCTGAGAAGGCACTCTGGGCCTGTGTTTGAGGCAGTTTACTTTTAATTGTTTTTTTAAGATTTATTTATTTATTTTTTGCTTGCACATATGTATGTGCAATACCTATGTGCCTGGTGCCTTTAGAGGACAAAAGAGAACATTTGATCCTCTGGAAGTGAAATTGCAGGCAATGGCAAGCCACCATGTGTGGTTGCTGAGAATCAAACCTGGATCCTCTGCAAGAACAACAAGTGCTATTAACCACTGCACTACCTCTCTAGCTCCAATGGTTCAGTTTAACCCACGGACACAGGAGTCAGGGTTTTCATGCGGTGGCAGTTTTCAGTTTCTTGATCATTTGTTTTGTTTTTATTTATTCATATTCACATCTGGAATGGCTAACTATTTTCTATATTTAAGATTTTTCTGTCCCCCTTAAGCAGTTAGGCTCAAGGTGGGTCCCCCTACTTATCAGTATCCCATTGTCCTTGATGTTACTGCCTCCTGACCACTACACCTGATAGGACTTTTCTGTACCATATTTCCTGCGATTCAGTGATAGAGTTTCCTATGCCCCGCCCATGAGTTTCCAGCAATGCTGGTGTCCTTCTCCCTGGTCCTTCTCACTGTGCTTCTCAACAGGGATGCTCCAGCATCCACAGACAGCATGGACTCTGCACACTTCCCCTGGAAATGTTTGCTGTTTCATCCACCCTGGCACATGCACTTCTCTGAGATTCTTGATCCCCACTCTTCTATTGCCAGATTTAACCAGCCTATATTATCTTTGTTCTGCAGTGTGGGCTAGCCTCTGACCAGGTCCAGGAAGCTATCCCTGGAGCATTGCAGTATACACAGGGGACCTGCCTTGTGTTGTTCTGATTTCATTCTGCAGCTGTGATAAATGCTCTACCAAATGCAACTTAAGGGAGAAACATTGTCTTGCTCAGTGTTCAAATGTTGTGAAAAGACACCATGACCATGGCAACTCTCAGGGAAAAAAAAGTCTTTATTTGGGGCTTGCTTACAGTTTCAGAGGTTTAGCCCATTATCATCATGATGAGGAGTATGGTAGTACACAAGCAGATATGGTAGCTGAGCGTTCTACATCCAGATCCAAAGGCAGAAAGAAGAGAGAGACTCTGGGCTTGTAATGGGCTTTTTGAACCTCAAAGCCCAGCCCTGGTGACACACTTCTTCCAATAAGATCATACCTATTCACACCAGGCCACACTCCTATTCCCCCTTACAACTCCCTGATGATGAAGCATTCAAATACCTGAGCCTATGGGGGCATTCTTATTCAAACCACCACAATCATGGTCTTGTGTAGATTTTAACCCTGGGCATCTGCCAAGCCCTGTGCCCTTCTCCCTGGACATCCTTTCTATGTTTGGCAAATAAGAGTCACCCATGCTTCTCCATGGACAGAGTGGACATATTTCATATCACATATCCTCTGGCACATGTCCTTTTCTGAGTTTTTACACACTCCCTTCACTTCCAGTATTAGAAATTCTGGACTTCCTGTTTCATGCAGTATGGCCCAGCCTCTGCAAGCCACTTCTGGAGCACGTGGGCATTGTCTCCAGAAAATCAGGGCTCTTTGCTGACTACTGAAAGTTAGACTGTCCAAACATGGGGAGAGAGCTGAGTGGTAGAAGGCCTGCTTCAAAACCATAAAGATGTGGGTTTGATCTCTAGTGACCCTGTAATAGAGCCAGGTGTGGGGCTGTGTGGTTTTCCTGTCAGTATTAAGAAGGGGGAGGCAGGAGGACCCTGGAGTCTGTGTCAAGCCTGTCTAGCCTCTTTGGTGAGTGCCAAGGCTTTTAGAGACCTTGTCTAGTCAATACTGCTGTGACACACTTGTAAGAAAGTAATTTTTATTTGAAAGTAATTTCCTCCTCAATCTGTAAGTGTGAGTTTAAATACTTCCTTCTATTACTATTACTATTACTATTACTATTACTATTACTATTACTATTACTATTACTATTACTATTACTATTACTATTACTATTACTATTACTGCATACTTGGATGTTATTACATCAGGGATGCTTTCTTTCAGTCACCTTCATTAATCCTTGTTTCTGCTTTGGCAAAACAGTGTTGCGGGAGATCCTTCCGCTCCTCCAGCCAATAGCCGCTGAGATATCATCCCAATGGGGCGTGGTCTCTCTCTTTAAAAAAGCGGCCTCTTCCTTCCTCTCTCTCTCTCTCTCTTTGCTTCCTGCTCCATTTCCGGTGACTAGATTCCCTTCCTGATTGCGCAGAGGGCTGTTGTCTGGGATGGTTATCTGTAAGTTTTTTTCCCCTTTAAATAAATACCACCCTATTAATCATAATTCCAAACTGGTGTGGCATTGTTTGTGACTTACGCCTTCAAAACAGTTTCTGCTCATCAAACTTCTAACTGGATTTTTCTTACAGACAACTGATGTATATTGTATCTGATCCACCAAACTGCTGAGATTGTGACCTTTGGTTCACAACCACAAAGCCAGTTCTCGGCTCGGAAGGGCTCATGCTCATGTCCACCAATCTTCTACCAGGGAGTACTTAGTGAGAAAGATTCCAGCCATTAAAGAATAAATTCCAGCCTTAGGAGTGGGAAGAAGGGGAATGTAGGTGTTGGGGAGAAACCACAGAGATGGAAGAAACAGGTGACAGAAGAGGCAGAGAGGTGGAGGAAGAGGAAGTTAGTTGAAAGGAACAGGGGAGGTCCCCAAACATCCAACATCCCACTTCAGAGCAGAAGTTTTGAGATGAAAGAAGGGAAATAAGGTTTTTTTTTTTTACATTTTTGCAATTTTTAGTATAATTATATGGCAAACTTGTTAAAACTTCATTTAAAAATTGTAAATTTAGATTTTAAGTCTGCACACACAGAGAAGAGTATTTATGTCCATGCCCACTAAGTCTTTCCTACTTGTTTGTGCAGTAGGCTGAATAGAACAGCTCTAGGATATTGTGTTTTCTCTTGTTAGTGAGAGTCTAGGAGACCAGGGCCCATAGGTGTGCTGGGAAACTACTGCCAAAGAAAGTGGAGAGAGATCAGGTCTTAGAGAAAGTCACAGGCAGAGATTTCTTCTTGAGAATGAGTTAGGGTTGTGGTTTAACAAGGGGGTATCTGGCATCTGATGCTCAGCATTGTTGTGTGAAGTGGCCCAGTGAGAACACAGGTGAGTACTGTGCTCACAGGTAACAGCTCCCCTCCCATGACAAGTGGCATAGTCCAGGAGGCCTTTCCTGAACTCCAGGCTCCATGTGAATTTACCACATGTCCTATTATGATTCCCTTCCCTGTGTGTTCAGTAGATTTTCAGTCCTAGGAACATATAATATAGTTTATTCCTTAATACTTGATAAAAGCCACTAAAAGTACTTGTGAGATAAATACCCCTGGTGATATGGTATGCATCTCAGGGGTCATACCAACCTAAGAAAATCTAAGATGGCCCGGAAATATGAATCCAGAAGCTGATTGACATCCTGTGTTTTTGTCCTTCGGAGGGATTCTGGGTGTCATAGAACCATGAGTCCTGTGGATTCTGCTCCCTCTTTGTACCTCACCTGCTTGTTTCTCTCACAGATACACACTCTCTTAGTTGTGACATCATTGTCAAGGCTCGTACCACACCTGGGCAGTCCTGGTGTGAAGGGCGGTGCTCAGTGGATGGAGAGCCTTTCCTGCAGTATGATAATGACAACAAAGCCACACCTTTGGGAGACCTGGGGAAGGCTACAGATGCCACTAAAGTGTGGACAGATATGACCCAAAGGCTGAAATACTTGGGGCAAGATCTCAGGAAGATGTTGGCTGACACTGAAAAAGAGATTACCAAGATCAGTGGTAAGTGTGGGATCAAATACTGGGGCATAGACAGGTGGCAAAAGAGAAGGGCAGAACCCTTCTTGGTAATGGGATGGTGAGTGTGTCTGTATGAGGGAGTTGAGCACTGGTCCAACCTTGGAAACATGTGGTTCCCAGTGGGTAACAAAGGACAAGTCATGTGGAAATGATCCTGGCTCATAAGCCGGTGGGAAAGTCCTGACCTTGGGAGAAGTGATGGATCTATGAGAGTGAAGCATGATGGTGTGTGGTTCACAGGTCAACCCAATTTACAGGCCACCATGCTTTCTCAGTATGAACAAGAACAAATTGTTGATGCCTCCTGGAGATTTAACATCAGTGGAAAGTACTCCTTCCTCTTGGACACAGTGAACATGAATTGGATACCGTCTGATGATGAAGTCGGTGGTATCATGAATAAATGGAAGGATGAAAAACAATTAATAGAAGATCTCAAGATAATATCCACAGGAGACTGCAGTTATTGGCTCAAGGAACTCTTAAAGCACCAGAAGGAAAAGCCAAGTAGGTATTTCCTGGATTATCAAGGAGCAACTTCCACATTTGATAGACTGGGTGGAAGATTTCTTAGTGGTCTTCCTGTCTGAGTTCCAGTGATGACAACAAGGACATAAGGGGGAGGAAGCTCTTTGCAGATTAGGTGAGACTAAGGATGTGTCTGTGTTTCTGTGGGTGTGTCTGTGTCTCTTTCTGTGTGTGTGTGTGTGTGTGTGTGTGTGTGTGTGTGTGTGTGTGTAATAATTTAATCACCATGAGTTCTTGGGTTGACGGCCATTTTTTTCATCATTCATTTCATTTCTCACTCTCTCCAATTTCATTAATTGTTCTCTCATTGTGGTTCTCACTGATCATTACAGTCTGAGCATCCTTGTGTTTCCTGGCCTTTCCCCATTCTAGACTCACTGTTGCTTTTCATCTCACATGATCTGTCTTCTTCCCTGGCACCATCTTCTCAGGTGAGCTCCGCTCCTGCCAGAGGAAAGATGAGACCTCATTAACCCTGCTTCCCCTACCATAGATCCCTGAGTCTTTGAGGACAGGGGACATGCTCCCCTCCATTCCTAATCAGGATCCACTTAAACAGGTGTTTCATAGCAACAGGGGTGGAACTCTGTGTTTCGCTGAATTGCATGAGCACCAAGAAAGTCAAGTGAGATTTCCTCAGATTTGAGATCTGGTCAAAGACTCAACTGTGTTTCCACTTCAGCCTCACCAGCTGCTGTTCCAGATGTGGTCCAGCCTTTGTCCCTGTCCATCTATGCCCTGCTGATAATCATCACATGCTTGTTCCTGATTCTTCTATGAGGAAAATACTTGGCAACAACAGGTACTGAGGGCAATGTTGGAAGTGGGGTAAGAAATACATAAGTGAGGAGTGAGGAAGAAATTCCTGAAGTGCTGATCTTGGCAGTCAACTGTAGCATCTTGTTGAGAAAATAAGCAAGAGATCTGGAGTTCATGTCACCTACAAGCAATAGCTTGTGCATGCTCAGCCTTCACAGGACAGGAATCATGTTATAGACCATTTGGGAATGAGGAAAGAACACAGCAGGTGTCTGATCAGAGCAGGTTCCTAATTGTTAAGTCTGGAGCATAGCCCCCAGCCCCTGGCATCCATCCCAATATCCCTGGCCTGGGAGTTGCATTAATCTGGACTCCAAATCCCAGCATTTCAAGTCCTGACCCCTCCCTGGGGAAGGGTCAGGACCATTCCCATAGAGTATTTAAGTGGGCTCCCAGAGGAGGAACACAGTTCTGATATTGCATGTGCTCCCCAATGTCCTGTCTCCCTGTTAAACACTTTGCCACTTAAGAGTGCCATGCTTAATAAAACGATGGACATTTTTATTTGGTTTGATTTGACCTAATTGGATTTTTTTGTGCCAGCAGAGATACCCTTTTTATTATTTTTTTTTCTTAACAATAATTAGGAAGGTCTCATGATGCAGATATAGAGACAGTAAGAACACTAAAGAACATGCTAGTTCTTAGGGTTTAAAGGAAAGAGCATTCCATTCTGCAGACAAAGATATACATAACGAGATAGCCCAGTGGCATGACCACTTGCTGCTCATGCATCAGACCAGAGTTTTATTCTCAGAACTCACAAGACATCTCATGAATATACAGCTCTAGGGCCAGGGCAATCTGCCCTTTTTTCTTCAGAGAGCCCAGGTATTCACACAATGCACATACAGACATGCAGGCTCACATTCATACACACACACTAAATAGAAATGAATCAAGCAGCTGTAGCACCCTTCAGTACCCCTGGAGCAGTGTCCACACTGGAGAGGAGGGACTGAGATGCTGATGGGGTCTACCTCGCCCAGCTGGGCTGTGCAGATGGACAAGGTGGGGCAGGGACAGTCACATCCACACCTGTGTGTGATACACCAAGGCTGAGAAATTTTGGAGAAGAAAGTTGGGTAGAGGTTCCCCCCACACACACACACTCTTCCAACTGCTCCCATCAGGCCCTGAGTCAGGAAACAGAGCTAGTCATCACCACTTTATTCTCATCTCCAGGTCTGAAGCATGGTCTGGGGCTCTGGGATTTTGTAAAGAAGGAGGAAAACAGTAGGGGATCCAGGATGGACAGCCCAGGGGTGATGGAGGAGGGAACTGAATGACCCTCAGTGAGGGTGGTTGTGGGGTGGTGATGACTGGTACAGGGCACCCAGGAAAACTGACCGAGGCTTTCCTCAGACCCTTCAATAGATGTGTTTCCTTGCTGCAGGTTGAAGATGCTCCAGAGAAGTCGTGAGAGTTCATCTGGTGCCACCACTCTCCCTTCCATGAGCCTCCACCAGATGAATCATGATGCTGCAGACAGCATTTCATAGTCTTCACTCTGTGGAGTCGCTTGGGCCATTTCTTATCACCTTGTACTGTTTCCTTGGTGTGCCCTAATGAGATTTGCCCTGAATATGGAACTACTTGAACTAGATATCTGGAAAAGATTATGGTCATGTGTATATCCCTATCATAGGAAATAGAATAAACAGATCTCCTTTTGGGAATATGTAGTTTTTACTGCTGTGTGTATAATTGACCAGTATTTGAGTCAGACAGATTAGAGGGACCCCCACCCTCCCTGAGGTATTTGTCTGATAGTTAAATTTTGTTAAGAATTGATTTTGTAATAGATATCTATTATAGCTAAACCTGTACTATGCAGCCTTTGTTAGAACAAAATAAGAAATGTATCTGTTATTTTTATATAACTATATATGATACAAAGGTATACTCCATAAAAGAAAGGTGATATTTTATAATATTACTATTATAGGTTAGTTTCTGTGACATGCACTAGGTCCAGCAATGGCCATACGCATATTGGGGACAGAGAACCTGGAAGCTACTCAGTCAGACAGGCTGGCTGTCCCTGCACTGACAATCTGGCAGTGAAAGGCAGAAGGTCCTGGGAGCTGGTGCTGCTGGGTCCACATCCTCCTGGTGCAGGTCTGGGGCAGCACTGCTCTCCACTGTGTCAGAGAAGCTTCTTCTGCACATCCAGACCTGGGATGGAAGGAGAGTGAACTCACTCTAGTTTCCTATGACTACACAGGGACACTTTTGCACAAGTGCACTAGCACTCACACACGTGACACATACACACAGTGACAGCATAAGAACCCTAAAGTATGGAGAACTCACCATTGAAAACGGTATTGCACAACCTGGAATGGAACTCACTCTGTAGACCAGGCTGTCCTGGAACTCAGATCCACCTGCCTCTACATCCTCAGCATTGTGCTTAAAGGTGTGTGCATCACACCTGACCAATTCTTGGATTTCGAGCTCTTATAGTGTGCTACTAAAGTATTCCTAATGTAAGATGCACTATTCCTCTCTAATTAATTTGTAAACTAGAGTGGTGGTGCAGGAGAATTGTATGTATTCTGCCAATCATGTTTTAAATAAATGCTGATTGGCCATGCAGAAAGTATAGGTGGGAAAACCAGACAGGGAATAGAAATGATGTAATGAGAACAGAAGAATTATGGGAAGGAGGGAGTTGATTTCTCCCACTCCTGCCCAGACCACCGAAGCAACAGGATGTGATCTGCCACACTGGAAAAAGGTACTGAGCCACGTGGCTAACATAGATCGGACAAATGGGTTAATCAAGATATGAGGGTTAGCTAGTGAGAGGCTAGAGCTAATGGACCAATCAGCTTACAATTTATGGAGACCTATGTGTGATTTTCTTTGGGGCTAAATAGTTGTGGGGTACCTGGCAGGACAGAAAACAACAAACA
>NW_004949232.1:395724-397825 GCF_000317375.1 Microtus ochrogaster | reverse complement strand
TGTTTACTCCGCCTACCTAATTTTATGTCCTATTAAAGGGCCAAGGCAGTCTCTTTATTTAACCAATGAAATTAACACAAACAGAAGACTCTTCCCCCATCACTTGTTGGGGGGAAAAAGGTGTTTTATTTGACTACCAAGATACAGGCCTTCAAAAAACTTAATTCAAATGTGACAGGAGCAGAAGCAGATCAAGACCAAGGACATTTGCAGAATCATGACTGGGCCAGCGACATAGGGTGGAGCAGGACTGAGGCAGTGAGCTCCACGGGAAGAGGGAGCAGATCCAAACCAGGGAGATTTGCAGAGGCAGGACTGAGCAAGCAACCTGGGCTTCGGTAGACCTAAGACAGCTAACTCTGCAGGTGCAGGTATAGGGGAGCAACCACTGAGCCACTGGGACAGAGCCAGAGACCGCGGCAGGTCCTGGCGTGAATCTGGGACCTTTGAAGGAGAAGACCTGAACTTCTGGTGTGGGCATGAGTCTGGAACCTCCAAGGAACTAGGTTTGTCTAGAATCTCTGATGGAGTAGGCCTGAGCCAGGTCCACACCCATGTCTGGAACTGAAAACAGGGCATTCCCAGAACAATGATTTTTCTAAGCATAATTCAAATCAAATAGAATATGCCTCCCTTCTGGATTATGAATAAGATAAACAAATGCAGGCACTGACCAGCCAAGGGAGATTCAAGGTAACCCTTTGCCATCAGGGAAACTCCTTGTGGAGTCTTCTCACAGGCCCCTCTGCCAAATCTGGTTCACTAACATACTGTAACCACAGAGGAAACTCTTTCCTAGAGAAATTGAAGAATGTAATACCTATTACAAGAAGCCATACTGTTGTGGATAATAGAACATCTATAGAAGAAAGTAAAAAATAATTCAGGAGATACAACAAAGCAAATATTTTGGTAAACTTGTATGAATGAACAAAGACCAAAATTAAAAAGACAAATAAATGACTTTGTCACTAAATGCCTGGTAGACATGGGTAGGATGTAACAATAATTGCACTAGAATCTTAGCATCCAAACTGGCATATTCAGAAGCTAAATGTTCAGCTTTTAGGGATTAGAACTTTATCTTAGGTAAAACAGAGCAAAAGATATGTCGAATGTATAGGGTCAGGAGTACAGAGAGGAAAATTAAAACCATATGTGGCTAACATAGAAATTATGTGATTTGTTATAGCAATTGAATACTCAGAATAGCATTTCTTCAATCTGAAAAAAAAACCATAAAATAACATATGTCCCTGGGAAAAACTTTAGAAGGTATTATAATGAACAGTTACCAACCATTCAGTTTATACAAGAACAGGACACAGCAGCTGCTGATCTTCCAAAGGCATTAACAGACCTACCTTCAAAATAGTTGAAAGACAAACTTGCATGGGCTGTGCAATGGTGTTTAACAACAAAGAAACTGTAGGCTTTAGACAAGGTGGTACAGGAACAACAAAAGGACCAGGATATTAAAGAATCAACCAGCACTTAGAATTCTCCTATATTTGCTCTTAAAAAGAAATCTGTAAAATGGAGATTGATGACAGATCTAAGAGCTTTTGACAAAGTAATTCAACCTATAGACCCTCTACAGTCTAGAATTTTTTTACCTTCTCTATTGCCTAAAGGATGGCCTCTTATAGCTATTGATTTTAAAGATTGTTTCTTCACTATACCTTCCAAGAAAAAGACACCCAGAAATTTGCCTACTTACAATAATCCTCAGCCTACTAAGAGGTATCAATAAGAAATTCTCCCACAAGAAATGTTAAATAGGTCCATCCTGAGCCAATATTTTGTACGGCTGACGTTGGAAATGATATGGAAACAATCTCCTCTAGTTCACCATTATATGAACAGCAATTTTCTCTCTGATTCTAATACAGACACTTTGAAAAGAATATTTGAAGAAGCAAAGAATATTTTTGCCTTCTTGGTGATTACAAGTTGTTACTGAAAAATACAAAGTGGAGATTTTCCCAGTAGATCAGCCCCACCATCTCAGTGGGTGGGTGCCCCCTCGCAGTCCTGACTTCCTTGCTCATGTTCTCCCTCCTTCTGCTCCTCATTTGGACCTTGGGAGCTCAGTCCAGTG
>NW_004949232.1:382675-395257 GCF_000317375.1 Microtus ochrogaster | reverse complement strand
GGGAGGAAGCAGAAATTTTTAATAAAAAAACATTTTAATAAAAAAAACACAAAGTGGAGATTTTATTTGGAATTTTGATTTAACTGATGGCCATGTTATGACCTAAAACTGTGTCTTGCTTTGTGGTTTACATTACAGTGACTGAAGACTTTAGCAAGATGCTTTGGGCATAATTTATTTTAAAAGTTTCTGTTATGGCTGGAGTGATGGCTCAATGTTTAAGAGCTTAGTTTTCTTGCAGAGGCTCCAGGTTCTGTTCCCAGCACCTACTAGTATCTCACAACCATCTGTAACTCCAGGTCCAATGGATCTCATGCCTCATGTTTCCTCCAATGGCATCAAGCACACATGGCATGCAAAAAACATACATGCAGACAAAACACTCATACACAAAAAATAAATCTTAAAAAACATTCCATGAAGTTTCAAGTATAAGACTAGAACGATGGCTCGGAGGCAAAGGCACTGGCTATACAATCCTGATGATCTGAGGTGGAGTGCAGGGACTCACAGTGAAAAGAGAGAACTGAATTCCCATGGTGTCCTCTTGCCTTCTCCGGGGTGCCAGGACACTTGCATCAGTTGGTTAGGGGGGCACATGCCTGTAATCCCAGTGCATGGGAAGTAGGAGACTAAGGACCAGAAGATCAAGGCCATCCTTACTTATGTAATGAATGTGACCTACTCTGGGTGACATAAGACTTTACAAAACTACATAATAACGGGAACAGCAACAACAATTTTAGCTTGGGCACATTTAAGGAATAAAATATCATACATGTAGCCAATTTTGTACATTAGTAGCCTGAATAGTTTAATATAGACATTAAAACTCTATAATGGAATACGCAAAGACTATTGGAGGAGCAGGCATCACAGACCTATAATCCCACACTCAAGAGGTTGGGCCTGTAGGATCACCAAGATCAAAGGAAACCTGGGCTACACAGTGAGTGTAGAAGGAGTGGCGGGAAGGCCAGCTTTTCATCCCACCCGGCTCCCACATGGTTAGCTTTACACCCGAAATAACAACACACAAACTGTATTCATATAAACACTGCTTGGCCCATTAGCTCCATCCTCCTACTGGCCAACTCTCACATCCTTATCAACCCACCTCCATTAATGTGTGTAGCACCACGAGGTGGTGACCCTCCAGGAAGATTCTAGCATATGTCCTTATTGGGCTGGAGCTTCATCGTGTCTGCCCTGGAGAGGAGAGGCATGGCGTCTGCCTTACTTCGTCTTCCTCCCAGCATTCTGTTCTGTCTACTCCACCCACCTATGTTCTGACCTATCAGGCCAAGCAGTTTCTTTATTAATTAACCAATAACCTTCCCACATCAAGTGAGATTCTAACAACATACAGCAACAAAGAAACCACAGCATTTGATTTAACTTGATCAACCACTTTGTTAAGCTTTGGTGCATATAGAACTGCTGTTCAGATGAGTTTGACCTTTGAAATTAAGGTCACCTGGGTTTGGTTTGTCACACAGAGGGTGATTGCCATTGTTAGCTTTTTCTCTTATACAAACTAGAGCAAAAACACAGAACAATGATGAAGACACAAATTTTATTATGGGTCTTAGAATTTTTGTTTATGCATCTACCATCAGTAAACATAACATTACGATTTCTTTTGCCTTTTTTTTGAGTCAGTATAATTATTTTTGGACTATTAAATTTTAAAACTATTGGTATAGAGGCCCATGACCTTTCCCCTTGGAAGTTAAGATGGGATAATTACCCCAAGTTGGATGCCCGTTAGGGATACATAGTGAGATCTAGGCCAGCTTGGGCTATAGAGTGAGGCCCTGTTTCAAAGGACAACAAAACTAGTTAAAGACCAGTGAAGCCAGAACTACAGAAGTATTTGGTTGGCTTTGCACAATAGTTAATATTTATTCATGGTCTATTTCTTGGTACCCTTCATAATTTCACTCCCTTTGGAAGTCAAACCAACTGAAATAGGCATAAGGGCCTGAAATAAATACAAAAAGGAAAATGTATAAAGCCATCGAGATGTACTCTATGATGTAGACTAGGATGTATCTGGACATGGAGGAGGCCACTGGAATTAACTTCACATTTTTTCTCTAGGAGCTTCCTCATCTATAATTTGATATCCCATGATCCTTAGCAGCTGCTGTTGGAACTCTCCTGAACAGTAACTGTGGCTTCTTCAGGAAAAAAAAAATCTACTTTTGATGGTGTCTTGGGAATTTGTGCCATTTACTGTAAGACCAAGAGTGGTAGGAAAGTGTGATTTGATGGGACTTTTCTTTAGGCTTTCATTCACTCACCAGGGTGCCTTGAACTCACAGAAATCCACCTGTCTCTGCCTTTCCAAGGATAGGTGTAAAAGCATGAATCACCGTGTCCAGCAAGAAGGATCACTTTGGAGCCATCAAATAATTTTTTAAAAAATATAAAGGGTAGACATCATAGAAACCATGCTATCTGACCATAACAACTGGATATATGAGATCAATAACAGGAAGATAGGTGGGAAATCCTCCAACAGTTCAGTGTTCAAAAGCATGCTTCTATATAGCTATGAGTTAAATAAATATTGATAGAAAAACAAGATAATATTTTAACATGAGAAAAAAAAACAAACACAGTGTTTTAAACTCTCAGGGAAAACCTTAATCCTGTATCAACTGGGTAGCGCATCTTAACAGGTGTAATGCACTGTTTCTAGTAACCCAGGCTTCCAAAGAACAGATGAGCAGGAAATGTCTGCAGTGGTGCAAAGCTTTCAAAATGAACATTCTTTGAAGCCTGCTATTCTGGGTAAAACTCACCTGACATGTTATGAAAACTCACCCCTTCCTGGGTGGGCAACAGGCAGAGGAGAAAAGTGACAAGAGCCTTCTAGGTGAGGGTGACAATAATGTAACTGCAGAGACATATTGGTGGAAACTCAGGCAATATTTTCTAAATCTGAAAGTTGTTATATACAGTCATTACAAATATAGAATGGGCAAAGTTAAAGAAAACACAGAGATGACAGCCCAGAGACAAATGTGTTTGAAACTAATGATTTGACACTGGGAGACTCGGGAGACATATAAACTCGATGATGTAGGGAAAGATAGAAAAATCATTTTCTCACCTCAGCAAACTGAAATTTCTGATAGAGAAGCAACTGTAATATATTATACCATTTGACATAATTATGTATATTATTATATTAATATATACTCATTGAAATACAATATATAACTACATATTACTAAATATAAAAATATATTACAACTGTAACATAACTATTTGAGAGACTTGGAAAAAGTATGAACATTATGCTGTAGATAATAATGGAAAAATCCTTTTCTCATCTCATTAAACCAAATTTCTGGTAGAAAAACAATTATGATATGTTATACCACTTTATATAATTCTGTATTGTTATATTAGTATATAATGTACTTATGTATTTATAAGTAGATATATTATTATATGTAATAATATATTAAAATTGTAATATCTCATACTATTTTAGAGACTCAGGAGAAGTATGAACACTATGATGAAGGGAAAAAGAGAAAAATCACTTTCTGGACCCATCATACTGAAATTTCTGATAGAGAAGCAACTGTAAATACTACACCACTCAGATGAAGGTGAACATGAAAAAAGATATGTGTACACACATACCTAAAGACTACAATTCAAGTAGAATTCCCCATGGTGGACAGATGCAGTACTTGGTTTCCATGCAGAAACTAAGAACTCAGTTCGCATGAGACAGGAATAAAGGGTGTTGATTGAAGTGTGGTGCTTCTGGAGAGGATGAAGCCAATTCTCTTCCTACATTCCTCCTTGGTACATAGTGAATGTCTCAAAGAGAGACCCAGGAGCATTCCTAGACAGCGCAATTCACAGAAACAGGTGATGTGTTCTGAAAGTTTGCAAATGACAAATTTGGGAAAGGAGCCAGATTACATACAAGGCTTTCTTCCCGTGACTCAAAAGAGGAAAAGAGAAATTATCTCTTCAGTTTCAGTGCTCTCCTGTATCTCTCTTTGACTGTCTGCCCACCTGCCAGAGGTAGGTTTTTGTTTGTTTGTTTGTTTGTTTGTTTGTTTTTTGGCATAGAGCAGACAGGCACACAGGATGGCTGGTCCTGATGGTGCAGCACCCATCTAGAGCAGTGAGCTCTGACATGCTCTTTCCACACTCTCAGAAAATGTGTACACTTCTCTAACTCATGTACTAAGACCCTAAAATGAGGCCTCCCACTCATGTGGATAGCCTACATTGATGCAATTTTTAAATCAGCGAGGAGTTCATTGCTGAATCTCAAAGATGAATGGGTATCAGAGGCTGGGCATTCATCTCTTAGGTCTGCTAGAATTTGTAGACAAAATGTGCTGTGTGCTGACCCAGGTAAGGTTCTCCTGATGACCTGATGATCATGACATATTGGGATTTGTTGTGTAAACAATAAACAAACTGTGGGTAGGATGGAGAGATGGCTCAATGATGATGGGCACTGGATACTGATCCAAAGGACCAATGTTCAATAACAAACACCCATACATGTTTCACAACCACCTGTAACTCCAGTTCCAGGGAGTCTGACACCCTCTTTTGACATCATGGGTAACTGGAATGTACATGGTACACACATACATATATTTATGGAAAAAAACATCCATATACATAAAGTAATAACAATTTTTAAAATATCTCTATGAATGTCTCTCCCGAGCAAAATAACATAGTCTGAAGATACTGCTTTCTTGTGTGTAAATATTATTTATTCAAAACAGACATTAAAAATAGCTTTCTGAAAACAAATCTGTCATGCAAAAGTGAACAAATGGTTTAAGGGAAATGTAAAATAATAAATGCCTACAGGAAAAGTCAGTAAGGCTTCCAGGCCACAATCTTCATTTACACCCTAAAAATAAATTCATAGCAAAGTATCCTAGCAGAAGACAGAAAATGAGAAAGAAAAGATAAGAATCTACAAGAATAGAAAATGTAGATACACTAAAAAAAATCAGTCAGAGAGAAAACAACTCAATAAAGACACTGATTCCTTCATCCCAGGAGTTCCCTGTCATCTGTTGGACACCAGTGGACAAGGAGTCCTCAATGATACTCAAGACAATAAATGTGGTGGTCCAAATGAAGATAAAGAAGGGCAAAGGTTTCATGATACCTTCAACAAATGCAGAAAAAGGTGTCAAAACACGACACATGGCTACTTGGCCTGGGCAGGTAGGAGACAACCACAGGCCAGCCTTGCGTCATGGGTTCCAGGTGGTTCTGTGCCATAACGGTGAGTTATATATGGTGAAAAATGAGAGAGAGAGAGAGAGAGAGAGAGAGAGAGAGAGAGAGAGAGAGAGAGAAGCAGAACAGTGCACGTTCTTTGTAAAGAAGGAGATCTGAAGAGGCCAAGGTGGTAACGAATGAGCCGATGTGGGTAGCCTGTTTGCCACCTGGGGCCATGGTGACATCCAGACTCACGTTGCTGCCCAAGGGCCCTGCTGGACTGAGGTCTTATGAATGTCCATGAATCTGTTGCCAGTGAAGGCCACGCAGATATCTGGGGTCTTGGCCACCACCTGTAGCCATGTTGGTATCTGAGGGTCATTCTGCCAACAGAGCCATATACAGCTGAGTGGTCTGTGTTGTCACACAAGGCGTTATTGACATCCCTGTCCAAACATCAGCCAAGGGCCATGTCTGGATCTGTGGCTCTATTGCAACCAGTGTCTATGCTCACGTCTCCTGTTATCATCAAAGTCTAAGTGGATGTATAGGGCCTGAGCCTCCAACTGGGCCTGGAACCCTCCAAGAGTCTGGGGGCCACTCTGTTGCTGGGCACATAAAGATCTGTGGCCTGATCTGCTACTTGGGGCAATGGTGATATCTAGGTCTAAGTTCCTCCTGAGGATCATATCTGGGTTCATGGTCCTGTTGTATCTGAGTTCTCTGTTGATGTCTATTGCCAGTGTTAACACAGGAACCATTCGAACCACATGTTTTGAAGTCTGAGGGCCATGCTGAGTCAGCCCTTCGCCTTCAAAGCCCTGGAGAGCTGATTTCAATGACCAGGCACTGAAGAACTGACCTGATCCTCATAGGAAAGGCAGCTCCTCTACTTGGGAAAGCTGGCCCCACCCCTCACCAGTAACATGGGAGAGTTGACTCCATTTCTTTCCTGAAGGGATTGGTCACAGTAGTCCAGATTGACCATCTCAGCTACCACCCAGACATACACACAGAACTTGAGTTGGCTCACCACAACACCTACTCCAGCTATGACCTGCCAGAGTGCTTGAAGGGAGTGGTTCTGCTGAACCACAGCCACAGGATCTCCATGACTTGGCAACAGCAGGATATCTGATAGGAATTTAGGTAGGTGTCTGGTATTAATGGTGTACCAGAAGCCAGAGGCCTTCAACCTGACTCACTATACAATGAACATTTGCAAATAAAGCAATTTGGACTAAGGCCTTTACTTCCAATACCAAGAAGACAGATGAAGACATGGTGGAGAATCAGGAGAGACAGGAAGGAAGTGTTTGGTTTGTTATATTTTGTTCTTTAATGCTGTTTTGTTTGTGGTTTTGTTTGTTTGCTTTTAATTAGTGTTTTTATTTTTATTTCTTTTCAAATTTACTTCATGGGGAATGCTACAATGGAAGGCAGATATGGATGGACTGAGAAATAAGTAGGATTGGGGTCTATGGTGTGAAATTCCCAAAGAATCAGTTAAAAATTATGTTGAAAACACACATACTGCACATACTGGCTTTGGGGGAGCCTAGGCAGTTTGGATGCTCAACTTACCTGGATGGAGTTGGGCGGTCCTTGGACTTCCCACAGGTCAGGGAACCCTGATTGCTCTTCAAGCTGATGAGGGAGAGGGACTTGATCGGGGGAGGGGGAGGGAAATGGGAGGCGGTGGCGGGGAGGAGGCAGAAATCCTTAATAAATAAATAAATTTTAAAAAAATAAAAATAAATTATGTTGAAAAAATGTAAACATAAAAAAATACTCAATACACTTTATGGTAAAATTTGTCAATAAACTAAGTATGAGAAGAACATCCCTACGCACATACACATACACACAATCACACAAATTCATACACAGAAAGACTCACACTACAGCACAGCTAACAGCACAGTTTTACAGTGAGAAGTTGAACTCGAGAAGGTACCCACTTTCACAACTTGTACTCAGTATAGCACTAGAAGTCCTAGTTAGAGCAACTGGGCAAGAGAAACAAAATGCATCTAGACTGGAAATGATGAGGTTGAGGAGTCTCTACTTGTAGATGTATAAGAAGTATAGTTAGAAATCTCTGAAGAGTGAATTTGAGAGTATTGAACTGAGTATAAATTTGTAACATTAAAAAAAATACTCAGCAAACATTGCCAGGCATGGTGGTGCATGCCTTTAATCCCAGCACTTGGGAGGCAGAAGCAGGTGGATCTCTGTGAGTACCAGGCCAGTCTGGTCTATAAAGCAGATTCCTGGACAGCCAGGACTGTTACACAGAGAAAACCTGTCTCAAAAAGAAAAGAAGAGAAAAGAAAAACAGTTGTATTCACATACACAAACAACATATGATCTGAAAATGAAGTCAAGAGAACTGCTTCATTGTCTGTGCCACCAAAAAGAATTAAATACTTATAAATAAACTCAGCTAAAGAGCTGAATGGAGGTGGTGAAAGCCTTTAATCCCAGCACTTGGGAGGCAGAGGCAGTCAGATCTCTGTGAGTTCAAGGCAACCTGGTCTAGAGTGAGTTTCGAGACAGGCTCCAAAAGTATACAGAGAAACCTTGTCTCAAAATGCAAAAGAAAACAAATAAACAAATAAAAAGCAAAAAAACCACCCTCAACTAAAGAACTATAAGATGTAATGATGGAAAACTGCAGGTGGAAAAAGAAACCAAGGTATACTCAACTTATCTAGGATGCATCTTGTGTTCACTGATTGGAAGAAATATTATTACAATTTTCATACAAATAAAGTAGCCTTCACACTCTCTGCTACCTCTACTGACATCCTGTGTATTCTCCATAGGAGGGTGAACAAGTACATACTGAAATACAGAAACCTTCAAATAATAAAAATATTTCTTAATTTTTAGACAGATGCACATTCATGTATGAATATGAGTGTCTTTTCACTTGTATGCCTGTGCACCATGGTGCTGTGAGTGGCTGTGAGCACCACATGGTTGCTGGGATTTGAACCCTGGTCCTCTGCCACTGTAGAATGTGCGGCGGGTCGCTTCCCACCACCTGGCTAGCTTTATGCCCGAATAACAACACACAAATTGTATTCTTTTAAACACTGCCTGGCCCATTAGTTCTAGCCTCTTATTGACTAATTCTCACATCTTGATTAACCCATTTCTAATAATCTGTGTAGCACCATGAGGTGGTGTCTTATTGAAAAGGATCCTAGCCTACATCCATCTTGGGTTGGAGAATCATGGTGACTACTTGAATCTGCTTCTTTCTTCCAGCATTTTGTTCTGTCTACTCTGCCTATCTAAGCTGCTGTCCTACCAAAGGCCAAGGCAGTCTCTTTATTAATTAACCAATGAAAGCAACAGATAGACAGATGACCCTCCTCCATCACTGCCACAACAAGAGTTCTTAATGCCTGAGTCATCTCTGCAGCTGCATTCAAAGAATATTGAGAATGAACACAGCAGAATGTACCACATTTCTTCATTTCAAACTCTACCCAAAGCTACAGTCATCAAGACAGCATGACAGAAAACAAGCACTGATGGATGAAGCAGAACAGGGGACCTAGAAGCAATCCTGCACACCGATCTTTAACAAAGATGCTAGGATTAAACAACAGGGGAGGAAAATCTCTACAATAAACACTGCCTGGGAAATTGCAAAGCAGCATGCAAAAGGCTCAACCTGAAAATTCCAGTACACATCATCAAAACCATCTCCAAAATGGATTGAAGATTTAAGTATAAAATCTGACATTGTAAAACTACTAAAAAAAGTATAAAGCGAATATTTCAATACTTATTTTGTAATTTTCTTTGAAACTGAATACAAAATGCAAAGATAACAAAAGCAAAAATGAAAACATAAAATTATAAAGGTCGAAGCAAAAGGGAACAAATATCAATAAAGGCCCAAGCAGAGGGCTTCACGCCTTCAATCTCAGCACTCAGGAGGCAGACTCTGTGAGACTGAGACTGGACTGTTCTACTTCATGAGTTCCAGACTAACCATGGCCACAGAGTGAAACCTTGCCTCAGTAAACAAACAGACCGTGACTAGGCATCTCAAAGACATTTCCAAAGCATATGTTGTGCTTTGTAACTGAAGTGTTTCTCAGTTCCAAAGGTACTGACGAGCTTAGTCCCAGGTGTTGGTGCTTTAAGGAGGGCTCAGCACCTGTGAGGGGCGGGACTGAGAGTAAGGAAATGATGCCATTGGGTGTGCATTTGGGGATAAACAGGGACACCACTCGTCCATTTCTTTTATTTCCAGCCATCATGGTCCTTCACATACTTCCCACCATGGTGTTCTGCCAGAGAAACTGGACCATAAATCAGGCACTGGATCTTAGTGACAGAAACTGATTAATAGCTGATTACTATCTAATTCTGTGTCATCAACAAGGTCTGTAGCAAAATATGCACATCCAGTCAAAGTCAGTGTTGGCTGGGCAGATAGCTCAGTGGGTAAAGCACTTCCCGCCCAAACATGAGGACCTGAGGTAAGCTCTCAGGCACCATGTGAAAGCCAAGCATGAAGTGTGGGTATGTAACCCAGTACTGTTGGGCAGAGACAGGTACATTTGGGTTGTCATTGGTCACCCAATCTAGTTGAAATGGCAAAGACCAGATTCACAATGAGATCATATTTTCACAAGAAGGTGGACAGAAATGCCCAACATTGTCCTCTGCTTCCACATGCACATTCACAGGCACACACAGGTGCATGTACAATCGTATACCATATGGACAGATACACATCCAAGCACACGCAAGCACACCATAGTAGCCAAACACATGCACATGCGTGTACATGCACACTCACACACAGAAAAACACATACACACACCGTCGTATTTGAACACATACGCCCATGTGTGTGGGCATACACACACAAACACACACACACGTACACATAAATAAACATCATTTTCCTCATTTTTTATTTAATTAAAAAATCTTTCATTTTATATTCCAAACCCAGTTCCCTCTCCCTTCATTCTCCTGCTTCCCCACTCCCCCAATCCCATTCCCATCTGTACCTCAGAGGGGACAAGGCCTCCCTTGGGGAGTCACCAAAGTCTGAAATACCAAGTTGAGGCAGGACCAAGTCCTTCTCTTCTGAATCAGGCTGGGAAACTTATCTCACAATAGGTAATAGGCCCCCAAAATCCACTTGAAGCACCCAGGATAAGTCTTAGTTCCCCTGCCAGGACCCCTTCCCCACCAAACAGATCAAGCCGCATGACTATCACCCACATTCAGAGGGACTAGTTTGTTCCCATGCAGGTTTCCGAGGTGTCAGTTCAGAATTCACGAGCTACCACAAGCTTGGGTCAGCTGCTCTGTGGTTTTCTACATCATGATCTTGACTGACTTGTGTAGTAGGAGGCCGCTTGTTGGTTCCCAGCTGCTCAACAGCTCAGCAACGAAATAATCACACAGAAACAACATTTTTTAAATCATGGCTTGGCCCATTAGCTCTAGCTTCTTATTGCCTAACTCTTACATGTTAACTTAACCTATCTCCATTAATCTGTGGGTCACTACAAGGTTGTGGCCTACCAGCAAAGTTTCAACATGTCTGTCTCTGGTGGTGGCACCATGGCTTCTCTCTAACTCTTCCTTCTTTCTCGGTATAGTTTTCCCCACTTAGCTAAGTTCTGCCCTGCTATAGGTCCAAAGCAGTTTCTTTATTCATTAATGGTAATCACAGCATACAGAGGGGAATCCCACACCAGGCTTGATCATTTGATCTCTCCTCCCTCTCTTCAACTGAACTCTGGGAGCTTAGCCCAGTGCTTGGTTGTGGGTCTCAGCATCTTCTTCCATCAATTACTGGATGTAGATTCTTTGATATGAGCTAGGGTGGTCACTAATCTGATTACGTGGGAAGGCCAGTTCAGGCACCCTCTCCCCTATTGCTAGGAATCTTAGCTGAGGTCATCCTTGTGGATTCCTAGGAGTTTCCCTAGTACCAGGTTTCTCCTTAACCCATAATAGCTTCCTATATCACAGTATCTCTTTCATTGCTCTCTTTCTCTGTCCCTTCCCCAACTTGGCCATCTCTATGCCTCATGTCCCCATAACACATGCCCTCCCTTCTACCCCTCTCCCAGTTTACCCAGGAGATTTTAATTATTTTTTCTTCCTGGGGCCCTCCTTGCATATTCCTATTAGGGTCCTCTTTTTCACCTTGCTTCTCTGTGACTGTGAATTGTAGCCTGCTTATCCTCTGCTTTATGTCTATGGGAAAAGATCTTCACCAACCACACGTTGAACAGAGGACTGGTCTCCAAAATATATAAAGAACTAAAGAAACTTGTTATGAAAATATCAAATAATCCAATTAATAAATGAGGTAAAGAGCTAAACCGAGTATTCCCAACAGAATAATCTGAAATGGCCAAAAGACATATAAGGAAATGCTCAACATCCTTAGCCTTCAGAAAAATGCAAATCAAAACAAATCTGAGATACCATCTTACACCTGTCAGAATGGCTAAGATAAGAAACACTGATGACAGCTTATGCTGGGGAGAATGTGGGGTAAGAGGAACACGCCTCCAGTCCCAACACTTCCCCCAACAAGGCCACATCACCTAATCCTTTTAATCTAACAGACTGCTCCACTCCCTGGTGACTAAGCATCCAAATATGTGAGCATATGAGGGCCATTCTTATTCAAAACACTGAAGGGGAACTAATGTCTTAGATACAGTATAAGAAAAGGAACTGAAAGAATTGCCTGTCTTCCTTCCTTCCTTCCTTCCTTCCTTCCTTTCTTCTCTTGATTTTTGAGACAGGATTTCCCAGTGTAACAGTTCTAGTTGTCCTTGAACTCACTTTGTAGACCAGATTGGCCTCTAATGCACAGAAAATTGCCTGCCTTTGCCTTTCAAGTGCTGTGATTAAAGGAGTGAGCTACCACTGCTTGGCAGAAATTCCCTTTCTGGGGAAGACAGCTATCATCATTAGTACAGAGAGGTATGAGTAAAGAACCAGTGATTAAAACCCCAACTACACTTCCATGATCACATTTTGCTCTTTGTATAGAACAGGAAACAGGGACGATCAATAGAGAGACAACCTGAGTCTAGAAAGAGTCTATGCAATCTGATTGAAGGACAAAGGTCTCTAATAAATTCTAAAAGCTGAGTTCTACTTTAGGACATCAAGGGAGGAACAGAGAGGTCATAGAATTGCATCATTGAACTCAGAGAGCTGAGAGTCTTGGCTACTGAGGAGCATCTTAGGGTAAGTGAGCAGAAACCAAAGATGCAGAGCAAACTCACAAGCACTCATGGACAAGATGGCTCAGTGGGAAAAGCACTTGCCTGATAGCAT
>NW_004949232.1:357132-367653 GCF_000317375.1 Microtus ochrogaster | reverse complement strand
TGCAGTAGTGAATGTGGGAAGGACTGTAATCATAATATGCTCTCTACTTGGCTGTTGTTCTTGTTTTAATATTCAACTATAGTAGTGTGTTAAAAGTTAAATGAAGAATAAACAAAATATAAAAGCACAAAAAAATATCGGGATACAGGATGCCGGAAAGTGGCCATTTGAATTGATATGTAAAGGGTATTTGGGCCAGATCTGGCTACAAAGGCAGAAGAGTTTAGAAGTCATTAAGGATAAAAGTCTGAGGTTTTCCAAGAGACATCCCAGTGGGGAGCTAGGAGAAACAGATGATGATACAGTTCCCATGAGTGAGGCAATAAGTAAGATCCAAGGGTCTGCAATTCCTAGTGTCCCAGGAATTCAGACAGGATCGATTTAGAAGGCACAGGCTGCTCAGTGAGTAGTGATACACAGAGCAGGGGCCAGAATTGAGTCTGAGAGACACATGGATTGCCTGGTAGCAAGACTTGTCTGAGAAGCAAGAAGACACATTTGAGAGAGAATCCTCACACGTGGGAAATGGCCAGAGGTAGAGAAGTGGGGGAACTCACCAATCATATCAGGGTTGGACAGAGGGACCCAGCGATCCATTAGTTGGAGAAGCAAGGCTGTCTGTCATATTTGGACCGGGTTCCGTGTGTCGGAGTGCCTCCATCTGCCAGTGGGCTGGAGGAAGCCCTAGTAGGGCCTGCCTAATCTTGGGGAACCAAGGTTACAATTTAATTGAAAATGGTGGGAAGTAGTCATGCCATACATTAGGGCTCACTAGGAAGGTTTATTAGAAAGGACAGAGAAGGGGCTATAAAGGGATAGAGACAGGAGGAGAGACGGGGCTGGGAAGGGACAGAGAGTGAGCAGAGGCAAGTGGACAAGAGTGGCAGAAGAGAAATCAACAGGAGGAGGCCAAGGCCTGCCTTTCACAAGGGAACACAGCAAATGTGCACAGAAGGTGCTCCCAGGGGCTGCAGTTGAGGACATATCCTGTCAGGACCTAAGGGCAGGCCAGTACAGATTCCTGAATACTAACATTTTATCCTGTGGGAGGATGTTAACCTAGATACAATCTCCCATATTAGTGAGAGGAGGTGACTGAAAAGGCTTGTTTGTCTGGGAACTCCAGGTGCCCTTGATTGTCACCGTGATACAACATGAGACAGATACTCTTTTGAATTGTTCCCTGAGCTTTAGCTGTGGGACTGTTTGGAAGATTCATCCCTTAGGAGTGTGCTCCTCAACTCTGCATATTGTCTGTGGTTTTCTGCAGTGGTCTCCATTCTTTGCAAAGAGACATTCTCTTGATGAGAGTGAAGAATACATCTGTTCTGGTGTTTATAGATTGATGTTAGAGATTATGCTGATTGTGTAAATTAGTGGTTGTGGAATCTCCTTCAGAAACCATGACTTCAGCACTTATTAGTTAGCTATGTTTATTATTAGTTTCCTGTATTGTGCAGGCATGATGTCCCTCCTGCTTAGCAGGTCTTAAGTTCAATGAGAGAGCTACTGAATATCATCAAGGTATGTGTGCCAGTTATGCACAGATAAGAGTTACTGTGGCGTGCTGCTCAATGACGTGGTACATAGACATCAATAGCTGGGTGGGACTATTGGTTGCCGCCCTCCTGAGGAAGCTTGAATAACACTTTTGGGAGCTAAGAAAGGTAGTCCCTTAGGGAGGTGACTTTAGGTCAGTTCCAGCTTAGTGGCCTCTGGGCCCTGTCTCTAAAGTGCATGGTGTCTTCAGCAGTAGGATCTTACCTTTCAGCTGGGGGAAAAGAAGGGCAGGAACAATAGGCTTGTGCTTTAGTAGCCTCTTGACTTGTAGCCTCATGGGAAGGGGGTGCATAGCGGGGGAGAGGGAGGTCATTGCAGAAGAAAGTGGGATGTGAGTAAAGGGGAATCAGAATTGATACAATTGAGCTGATAGGGAATATGGAAAAGCATCCTCTACTTAGTGAAGAGGGGAGGTAAATACAGGAGGAGAAAAGTGGGGGAGGTACAGTAACAGCAGGATGGTTGGAAAGGTGACAAGGGTTCATGTATTAACTATTTACCTAAAATTATAACAAATGTAAATCTGTGTATAACTAACATATATAGTTCTATGAACTTTTTTCATGGGGGTTGATGGTGCTCCCTCCAGGAAACTACCTAACAGAACCCCAATACCAGTCAGGAGAGACCCTCTTTTGAGTTGTTGGTCAGGGGTGTCTGACGGGCTGTCCCACAAAAACACTGACTGTAGGGCCATAATTTGCAACTGTAGGCAGCTTCAGTTACCAACAAGGGAGAGTGCCAGGGAGGGACCAAGAGATGTGAGAGCCTGGGTCTACAACCAGGGCAGGGATGCTCCACTCAGATGATGATAGTCTTCGCCTCCCAGAGGGAGGGACCACAACAGTCTGCTATAAATGCACCAGTGCAGAGACCCACTGAAAAGTCAGTGGATCTTTGTGCAGGGTGCTCGACAGTTCGGTCCTGAGCCTTCATTGCTTCTCTCCACAGATATGAATACTAAACTTGTATGGCAAGGAATGCAGCTGCCCAGAACTATCCTTCCACTAAGGCGCTGTGCTTCTGGGTTCTACTAATCTGTCTGTGGTCCATGACACCCATCGGTGGTGAGTTGTTGTATTCTAATTGAAGGGTACATGGATTGGGAAGGTGAAGGAGGAGAGAATCGGGCTATTGAATCCCAGGGTAGCAGTCATTCTCTGGGAAGCTCCCAAACCCAAGGAAACCCAGCAGGGCTAACTGTCCCAAGCCCTGTCAACTTTATACAGTCCAGGAAAGGACTAGGAAAATTACCTGGTCAGAAGGGAAAACAAGGAGGGCGGGGGACAAGATGATAAAGGGGAATCTAGCTGATATTCTCAGCCCTCAGTCATACTTGGGAGGGGGTGCAGGAATCCTAAATCTAGCCATGAAACCCCAGTGTGACACCCTGCCAAGAGGCTCATTCAGCTTCTATGGACTTAAGGCAGTCTATGCTCTGAAAACTTTCTTCCCAGCCTCAAAAGTATTTCCAATATTTCTGGAAATCTTTGCCCTCAAACTTTATTTCACACCATTCCATGGTATTCTTCCACAGATCACAATAGATGCTTCCAGGGATACAGCAGTCACAACCACCCTCTCTCTCACTTTTTATTCTTAAAAGGCAGGATTTCACACCATAGCCCACACTATGGAATTTGCAGCAATCCCTTCTCTCCTTAGGTTGGCCAGGTGCTGGGATTCCAACTTTGTATCACCAAGCTCAGTTTCAATGCCACAAGACTCATCAACCACCAGCTTGCTCAGCGCCCTTCCCTGCCCGTCTAACCTTTTCCTCCCCCCAACCATAAAGTGCCTTCCAGCTCCTTTTCCACCAGGTAACAATCTGTGGGTTAGCATCGCAGCTAACCAGGGCTGACTATACTGCACTCTGGTAATGGTACTAGACAAGGACATGTGGAAGGCTCTACTCTTGCCTCCCAGGCCCCATGTACTCAGCCTTCTGGGAAACCAGCATCCAATAAAGATGTCATTTAGGCAGGAGTATGTTCCTTTATTCCTATAAATGGCAGGCACTAAATATTCTCAACCTGGCAAGCCTGACTATATCTATCCTGCACCAAATACTCAATTGTACCTTTAGTGTAGTAACGGACTTGGAATGCAACAAGCTGATGAATGGGACAGCAAATGTGGCTCCCATTGTTCTTCTGACCCCAGTTAGGGTGTACCCCATGTCTCAGAACTGGTGCCCATCACCACAGAGTGTATTCAGAAGAACTTTGAAAGCTGTGTGTTTCCCAGACAGCAGTGGGTTCTATGCTGCCTTTGACTTCTGTGTCAGGTAGAAATGACACGAAGAGACCCTGGATTTAGGGACTTTTGATGTCTCACTGCTGTCCAGTTGATTCCTTAGATCCCATGGCCATAGAGATCACTACTGAAGCCTGAGGTGCTTGCTGAGAAAGAGGTGGCAGCTTACTTGAGAACTAACGTCAGTCTCTTCCTCTAAGTGAGGTAAGATCTCCAAAAGCATCTGGGCAACAGGAGATGTTCTGTCAGACAAGAGTCCTTATCTCTCCCTGCGAGGCAGCTCTCAACACACAAGTGACCTCTTATGTCCCTGCATCAATGTTTCTCTTCTGGACATCTTCTCTGACTGTGACCTGTCCACCTAATAGCCTAGTCGGAAAGGGATCATTTCATGATGTCTGCCTGAGGCCTGATGGGCATTCTCATAGCCCAGGACCACAGACCACTCTCTGGTGATCCATTACCATGTCAGGAGCCTCAGTGAAATAGAGCATCTTCCCTGCTATAGGTGGGTCAGGCTGGTCACTGACCAAGCAATGTGGTTCTCCAATTAGACATAAACTCCACCCAGGGTCATATCCGAGAATTGACCCCTCAGGCTGAGAGATTGTCCTGGGTCAGAGAGTCCTAGAGGAAGATCCAGCCAATTTTTTATTGGTTTATTGTCTCTGGCTGCTTTCAAGTTTCAAGAGCAGAGCTGAGCAGGTGTAACAGAGGCCATCTGTCCTGTGAAGACTTCAGTACTGACACAGTAGCTGTATTCGTCACTCTCTGCTGCTGTGATGGAGACCAAGGCCACCGTCACACACAGAAGGAAGGGTTTGGGATCTTAGAGTTTCAGAGGAAAAGAGTCCTTCACCTCACAGCAGAGAAGCATGGCACCTGGGGTGCATGGTGGCTTAAGCAGAAAGCTTAGAGCCCACATATTTTAGGTATGGCTTTGGTTTCCGAGACAAGGTCCCACTGTTTGGTTCCTGATGTCCTAGAACTTACTATACAAAACAGACTGGATATAAACTTATAAAGATCTCCTAACTCTACCTTTCAAGTGCTGGAATGAGAGCCATGTGATACCATGCCCAACTGAGAGCCCATGTCTTAAACCTCAAGCAAGGTGCAGAGATGAAGAGATGGGCATGGGTTTCAAAGACACACTTCCAGTGTCATACTTCCTTCAACCAGGCCATACCTCCTGAACCTATCCAAACAGCTGACAACTACTGGGGACCAAGTATTCAAACACCATACTCTATAGGACAGGCTCATTCAAACCAGCACACCATCCTTTCACAGAAACATGTCTGGGTTCATCCCTGAGTGACAGGGTATTAGTGAAGCAGTGCAGGAAGAATGACTGCACGTCTGCAAAGCAGAGTGGTCACTCTTGTTTGGACCTGATCTGTCTGTCCCCCTAGGAAGTAACTCTGTGTCTGTCTTGGAGGTGGTCAAGTTTTGATTGCTTTATAGGTTTATGTTTTGACTACATGCATATATGCTCAGTATATATGCACCTGGTGCTTTTGGAGGCCAAAAGTGGACATGTGTTCTCCTGGAACTGGAGACACAGGCAGTGGTGACTCAGCATGTGAGGTTTCTGAGAATCACTCCTGGATCCTCTGAAAGAGCAACAAGTGCTCTTAACCACTGTACCCCCTCTATAACCCCAGTGGTTCAGTTTAAAGAATGGACACAGGAGTCGAGGTTTTTATGGGACAACAGCTTTCAGTATTGCCTTTAATTATTAAAATTATTAAAATCTAGCCACATCTGGGTTGGCTAATCATCTCTCTATATTTAGGATTTTCTGTTCTGTTAGCCATGACTCCCTTCAGCAATTAGACTTCAAAACAGATCCCCCTTACTCATCAATGGACCACTGTCCTTGATGTTACTGCTCTTGACCACTCCATCCTATACGATGTTTCTGTACTGTGTTGCTAGGATTCCAAGTTAGAAATCCAGTTTTCTAACCCCAACTCAGCCTTGAGCCATGATCATGCCTGAGGTTCCAGCTGTGCTGGTGGCCTTCTTCCTGGTTCTTCTCACTGTGCTTCTCAACAGGGATGCTCTAGCATCCACAGACAACATGGACTCTGCACACTCTACCGGAAGTGTTTGCTATTTCAAAAAATCTGACACATGCACAACTCTGAGTTTTTTTATATCACTTTTCAACTACAGATTTAACCAGCCTAGATTTTCTTTTTCTTATACTATGCACTGTCATCTGACCAGCTCTAGGAAGCACTGCATTGTGTACTGGTGTAGGCGGTCCTTCTGTATTTGTATTGTTTCATTGGCTGAATAAAGAAACTGCCTTGGCCTTTCAGTAGGGCAGAATTTAGATAGGTGGAGTAGACCAAACAGAATGCTGAAAAGAAGGGCAGTGTGGCAGACACCATGCTTCCCCTGCCCAAGATGGACAATGGTTAGACTCATGCCGGTAAGCCACAACCTCATGGTGAACACAGATTAGTAGAAATGAGTTAGATCAAGATGTGAGAGTTAGCCAATAAAAAGCTAGAGATAATGGGCAGGCAATAATTAAATTAATACAATTTCTACATGGTTATTTTGGGGGTTGAGCTAGCCGGGCTGTGGGATGCAGCCTGCTCCTCTTACTACAGTGTACAAGGGATCTGCCAATGCTTTATCCATGTTTCATACTGTTGTGATAAACACTCTACCAAATAAAAGTTAAGGAAGAAACTGATTTATTTGACTCCTACTTCTAAGTCATAGTCTGTCAATGAGGGAGGTCAGGGCAGGTACTCAGAGGCAGGCCCACATGCTATTCCACATATCATTATCTATAACCAAGGAACTTGATTCTCAGCTCACGAGGCACAGCAGGAACTACAGAGGATGCTGCTTGCTGTCTGCATCCTTGCTCCTTCATAGGTAGACTTATTATCCAGCCAGAGACCACCTGCCCAGGGAATGGTAATGCCCACACTGGTTGGGTGTTTCTACATCATTAACAGTCAAAATAGTCCCTCAATGGACACTCCCTTCTTAGGTGACTCTAGGCTTTATTAAACTGACAGTTAGAGCTAACCAGCAAATACGTTCAAGTCTATGATCTGAGAGTACAGATCAGTAAATCTGTGCCCATGCAACTTCTGTTCCATTCTCGCCCTGCTCCACTCTGCCCCACCAGCCTCAGGCACCATCCTGTCTCCACGTGGTCTACATGAGCAGCTTCTGGAGATTCTCCAGAATGAACAGAGCCAGAGAAGACATCCTGAACATTTCTTGCCATAACTGACAGACCCCCCCCACTTAGAAAGATCATGTGATAACACAAAGGATTTTGTCCTGCTGGAGAACAGCAAGTTGGCCACACCTATACCTGCATCTTCAAGCAAGAGAAAATGACTAAGCATTTTTAGCACAATGAAAGTTCATCCAGGGATTCTATTGCATTTTTCTTACTTTCATTCTCTTTTTTTAAGGACTCCATTTCCAGAGGACTTCCTAGTTCCACAGGCAGAGACTGTCTCTGAGCCCCTGCTCTGCATCCCTAATCTCACTGCATGTTTCCTTCACAGATGCTGCTTCTCTTTGCTACAACCTCACTGTTAGCAAGTCAGAGTCTGGATCATGGGAGCAGGAAGTCCAAGGACAACTGAATGAAAAAACATTTATTTCCTGTGACAGTGCCAACAAGTGTCATGCCACTGGTCCTCTGAGAGACAGACTGAATGCCACAGACTGGGAAACACAATTTGACACTCTGAAAGATGGGGTTTACCATTTCAAAAACCAAGTGATTGACATGAAGCAGGAGAATAATACCATCAGAGGTGAGTTTCAAATGACTCCCATATAGCGGGCAATGTAGCTCAGTGAAAGAGTGCTTACTTAGCATGCATGTGTCCATATGTTCAATTCCCACTGCTACAAAATAAACAAAAGAACAATCATATGCCCACCTGAGGGAAAGAACAGGACTTGTGATGGGCTAGGGACATTTATTGTTTGCGTGGAGGATAAGAAATTAATCACTGGTAGTGCCTCCCACGTAAGAGGTTCAGCACCAAGGCTAAAATGTGGAGGATAGAGTAAGCTCAGAGGATGGGAAGGGAGGAGGGTAGGTAGACAAGATTCATCAAAGCCAGAGGCTGATCCCTTTCCAATGGGCACAGAGCCCTTCACTGTGCAGGCCAGGATAAGCTGTTGGCATGAAGCAGATGGAAATTCCTATGCATCCTGTGACCTATACCTCAATGGACACAAAGTGCTGTATCTTCACCCAAGCACTAGAAAGTGGACTGAAGTTGATCCTGGATCCATGTGGATAAAAGAGATGTGGGAGAAAAACGAAGATTTAACAGTCTTCTTATACAGGACCTCACAGGGGGACTGCAGGGCCTGGCTTAAGGAGATAAAAATGTCAGATTTGGAAGAAAAGCTGGAACCTACAGGTAGCTGGGAAGAAGCTCTCTAGAGTTGAGGTGTGTGTGTGTGTGTGGGTGTGTGTGTGTGGGTGTGTGTGTGTGCGCACGCGTGCACGTGCACGTGTGTGTGTGTATGTGTGTGCATGCGGGCGCGCGCACGTGTGTGTGTATGTGTGTGCACGCGTGCGTACGCATGTGTGTGTGTATGTGTGTGTGTATGTGTGTGCATGCGTGCGCGCACACGTGTGTGTGTATGTGTGTGCATGCGTGCGCGCGCACGTGTGTGTGTGATAATCTAATCACTATGCATTCTTGAGTTTATGCTCATCTTTGCCATCAATCATTTCTATTCTCATCCTCTCCTATCTCATTAAGTGTGTTTATATTGTTCTTTCACTGTGGTTCTCGCTGGCTGTCACAGCACAGCAATCTTTTGTTTCCAGGCCTTTTCCTCATTCTAGACTCACTGTTACTTTTCATCTCACCTGATTTTTCTTCTTCCCTGTCACCGTCCTCAGAGGTCATCCTCGTGCCTCCTCTCCTGCTGGCAGGAAAGATGAGGTCCCATCATTACCCTGCTTCCCCTACCATAGCTGCCTGAGTCTTCTGAGATCAGGGGACATGCCCTCTCTCCCTTTCAATGCAGGACCCACCTAAACAGTTGTTGCATAGAAACAGAGGTGGAACTTTAGTGTTGCTGAAGACCCAGAAGCTAAGGTGAGATTTCCTAAGATTTGATGTCTGGTCAAAGATTCAACTTGTATTTCCACTTCACCCACACTAACAACTATTCCATATGTGGACCATTCTTCATCCATGGCCTTCAATCCCAACATCCCTCTTTTGCTGATAATCCTTCCCACCTCCATTCTTCTGTGGTTTCTGATGAGAATCGTAGCAATGAGAGGTGTTAAGGCAGTTTGGGGAGTGGGGTAAGGGAACAGTGGGTGAGCAGTGAAGAATCCAGAGTGAACTCCTGGAGTCCAACCCTCGTCCCTCATCTAGAGCATCTTACTGAAAAAGGAGGCAGGTGATCTGGAGTTCATGTCACCTGTAAGCAACAGCTTTCTGCCTGTTTAGCCTCAACAGGACATGATTCATGTCGCAGACCAGTGGGGAATGAGGAGGGAACACAGCAGATTCCTAACTAGGAGGGTCAGTCATATGGTGCAGACACGGAGACAGCAGGAACACAGAGGAACATGATAGTTCAAATCAAGGTGTAGAGGGAAGATTTCATCCTGCAGAGAAAGATAAAGAAGATATAAATACAGAGACAGCCTAGTGATAAGACCACTTACTGCACATGAATCAGACCCAGATTCTATTCCCAGCCCTGACATGGCAGTCACACCATATAACTCCAGCAACACGGGGTCCAGTCCCTTCTTCTCTGAAGACCCCAGGTGTACACACAGTGCACTTACAAACACTCTTACTCTTAAAATAGAAATTTATCAAACACCAGCAGTGGCCTCCAGAACCCCTGGAGCAGTGTCCCCACTGCAGGCTGGTGGGACTGAGCTGCTGCTGGAGTCTACCGCTCCCATCTGGGCTGCTCAGATGGACAAGGTGGAACAGGGACAGTCACATCCACACCTGGGTGTTTACACTAAGGCTGAGAAATAATAAAGAAGAAATCTAGATAGGGGTCCCCATTACTCCTCCAGCCCCTCCCATCAGGCCCTGAGTGAGGAAGCAGAGCTAGTCACCACCACTTTATTCCCAGGTCTGCAGCATGGTCTGGGGCTCTGGGACACGGGAAAAAAGGAGGAAGACAGTAGGAGATCCAGGATGGAGAGCCCAGGGGTGATGGAGGAGGGAACTGAATGATCCTCAGTAAGAGGAATTTAATAGAGAAACAATTTCAGTAATGCATTATAAGCTTAGAGAGGAACAGTCTAAGGGGTTCAAACAATTAACCATAATATATCTAGTAACCTTACAGGAATTACCAAATAATAGAGGATCTGAAAGAACTTATTTGGCTCCTGTGACAATTCTAGGTTTAAGGAGATTCAAGGAAGTTATTGTCTCATATGACATGCATTCACCATTGTGAAATAGATAATAAACTCGTGGTCAACCTATGGAACCTGGTCCACAATTACAATGGAGGACCTGGTAGAAAAAAAAAAGGTTAAGATCATCGAACAACAAATTAGAGCTAGAGGTATGGAAATCTATCAAAGTCAAATTCTTGGAGAAGGAGATTACGCTACTATAGAAAGGCAATCCCTATATAATGGCCACACCATGACTTTATGCTATGTAGCATCTCCTACTGTGTGGAACAGAATTGAAG
>NW_004949232.1:347123-356777 GCF_000317375.1 Microtus ochrogaster | reverse complement strand
CCCCCCCAAAGCCTTAATGGATTTCTTACAAATTTTGATATCAGCATTAAGTAGAATGATACCAAATTCGGTAATCTAGAAGCTAGACAAATAATAATTGAATATCTGATTTTAATAAATTCTCAATGAAAATGGATCATTAGATCTTTAAAGGTAAGATCAGGACCCTTGGAGGAATGAATTGAGATATAATCAATATTGAATCTTATGACCAGGATGATGCTTGAATAGGAGAGATGATTTTCAGAGGTTTGAACAAAAATCAAAATGTCAAGTGTTTTAATTATGACAACCAAGGTCACCCTGAAAGGGAATTTAAATAGGCAGTTTTTAGAACAATGTTTTTCTAAGCATAATTCAAATAAAACTCCCTCCCTTCTGGATTATGTAGAAGTTGTGGCAAAGGAAGACACTGAACTAATGAGTGTAGATGAGCAAGAGATATTCCAGGTAACCCTTTGCCATTTGGTAACACCTTAAGGGGCCCTTGGCAGGCTCCTATGCCAAATCCAGTTCAGTGATTTTCTGTAATCATAGAGGAAACTCCTTCCCAGAGCAATTAAAAAGCCTAATACCTATTGTAAGAAACCATATTGCTCTGGATACTAGAACAGCTACAGAAGAGAGATATAGAAGAAATAGCAAGTATTTGGGGAAACTTGTATAAATGAATAAAGACCAAAATTTAAAAAAGGAATAAATAACATTGTCATAGAAGGTCTGATAGAGACAAGAGCAGATGCAACAATAATTGCAACAAAATTTGGAATCCAAATTGGCCTTTTCAGAAGCTTCAGCTTTTAAGATTTGGAACTTTATCTAAGGTAAAGCAGAGTGTGAGGTGGGTCAGTTGTATAGGGCTACAAGGACAAAGAGGAAAATTAAAACCGCATGTAGCTAACATAGCAATGAATTTGTGGGGACATGACTTGTTACAGTCCTCCAATCTGAAGACAAACCAAAAAATTAACTTATCTCACTGGGTAGACTATTAGAAGGTATCATAAAGACCAGTCACCAATTATTCAGGTTGAACAAGAACAGGGCATAATAGCTGCTGATGTTCCAAAGACACCAGCAGCCCTACCTTTAAAATGGTTGACAGAAAACCTGGATGGGTTAAGCAATGGCCTTTAACATCAAAGAAACTGCAGGCTTTAGAACAGCTTGTAAAGGAGAAACTAAAGGCTCAGCATGTTGAAGAATCAATTAGTCCTTTGAATTCTCCTGTGTTGTTCTTAAAAGGAAATCTGGAAAATGGAGAATTATAACAGGTCTAAGAGTTGTTAATACAGAACGCGGGAGGCAGAGGCAGGCGGATCTCTGAGAGTTCGAGACCAGCCTGGTCTACAGAGCTAGTTCCAGGACAGGCTCCAAAGCCATAGCGAAACCCTGTCTCAAAAAACCAAAAAAAAAAAAAAGAGTTGTTAATATGGTGATTCAGCCAATGGCCTCTCTAAAATGTAGAAATCCATTGTCTTCTCTATTGCCAAATTGATGGCCTCTTATAGTTATTGATTTTAAGGATTATTTCTTCACTATGCTTTTACAAGAAAAAGACAGAGAGAAATTTGCCTTCACAGTACCTACTTATAATAATCCTCAGGTTACTAAAAGATATTAATAGAAAATTCTCCCACAGGGAATATTAAATAGCCCCATCCTGTGCCAATATTTTGTACGGCAGACATTGGAAATGATATGTAAGCAATTTCCTATAGTTTACCATTACATGGATGACATTTTGCTGTCTGATTCAAATGTAGATGCTTTAGAAAGAATGAAGAAGCAAAGAAAATTTTCCTTCTTGGTGATTACAAATTGTTCTTGAAAAACACAAAGAAAAGATTATATAAATTATTTAGGAGGCTATAAAATAGGTTTACAAAAAAATTAGACCCCATAAGGTGCAGATTTTGAGAGATCAGTTGCAGATTACTAATGACTTTCAATGATTGCTGGGAGACATTTCCCATCTACGGTTCTCTAGTGGAATAGTTCTCATGAACTGAGTAATTTGGTCAAAATCTTGGATGGTGACAAGAACTTAAATAGTACCAGGAAATTATCACACAATGGCTAAAGAAATGACAAGACGGGCAGGAAGGGATACAGTTCCCTGAAGCATGTGGAGAAAGACTTGACCTTGGAGGAATGGTGGCTCAGTAAATGGGGAGATGATAGTTTTGTGTGTCATTTACAAATCATCACACCTTGCAGGCCACCACAGTATCTCAATACAAAAAAGAAAACTATTTAATACCCCTGGAATTTCACCAATGATAGACAGTCTTCCTTCCACTTTAATTGCTTTAATCCAAAGAACAAGAAATGGGGAGTGATTCACTTTAATGCCATAGATATAGGGAGATAGGAGACTAACACCAAACTAGCTCAGCATCTAGCAACACTCTCCATTAGTTTCCAGTAGCTGCCCCAAGAAATTCTTAAAGCCCTGGAAGGAAATGCCAAGTAAGTAGTTAGATGATTATCATAAAAAAAGTAAACCCTCCATAGATAGGAAGGCATGGTAATTCTCTCATTAGCATGTGTGCACAATGAATGATTTGATAGAATGGTTTGATAGAATGATTTCTTGATTGTCTTCCTGTTTTGGGAGCCAGTGATGATCTTAAGGATTTCTCTCTTTCCCATCTCACCTCCCAATGTTTCTCATTCCCTACTAACAAATGGCACAGGAACTGCATGGCCTGCTAATGGGCGTCAAATCTGCATGTAAACCTCCAGGCTTTTCTTCCTCACTTATCGCTGCCCTTCCACCAGCTCCACATCACTTTGAAAGGCTTCACTATCTTTCTCTGGCACAATTAAACACCAGCAATTGTACCAACATCCAGAACGTTCTACCCACAGTAAATATGTCACATTATTTAATGATTTGATAGACATTTTCTTTCTTTTGTAATAAAGTAAATTCTGCAAGGACACACATATAGAACTCATCTCCTCTCTCTACTCAGGACTTCATAAACAGTTATTACATATGAGTCCCTCAGGCTGCCTGGAGAGAAAAGGTTCAGATGGAGGCATGATATTAGCTTCATCCATAATTTTTCTGCTTTTATTTAAAGGATCTACATCAAGAGCCCCAGACATCACCCAGCTTCCTTCGGCCACCCTGCCTGCACCTACCAGTCAGTGGTGCAACCTCATTATGGGAGTAGCTTTTTCCATCATTTACTTCTTTATTCAAGCATGACCGTGAAGAAATTATTTACCCAAGGAGGTACGGAGCAGGCTGGGGTCTTTCTCAGGTTCTACAGACTAATTCTGGGGCCAGTTTTTAAAAAAATGTCCTCCTGGGTATTGGGAACATAAATTCCAGTCCTCATCCTTGCATAACAAGTACCCTTACCCATTGAGCCATCTTCCAATCCCCCAACACTGACCTTTTGAGCCTCTGGCTACCAATCTACTAGTTCAATAAATTATCTTCTGCTCAGATGCCAAGAACTGAATGAAACAAGATTCTTAATGTCTCAACTGCATGCACAACTAACTACCATGACACTTGCCATGTACTCATTTCAAAAATATTTGCAAAGGTATTTCATACATTAATTAGGACTCCCCACTTTACTATTTTTGTCTCACCTCCATGCAGCATGCAGTTAAATGGCTGCTAGCATTTTTATTTAAAGAGAAAGTGAATTAGGAATGTATTTATAGTGGTTTAGTGAGATTTGACTCTGTGATCAAACTCTTTTGTATACAGTTAATACTGGCATGCAGGAACCACAAACTAATTGTGCTGACTCACTGAATACCACAGTACAAGCAATAGCTTGAAGGGACATGAGGATTAGTGTGCATACTAGCATGCATTGACACCTGCATGGCAGAAAGGATGGAGTTTGATGGATCTCTAGACAAAGATGTAGAGTAACAGCTCACATTCAAAGCCAGCACCCCTGGAGTTGCTCTCAGGCCTCACCCAGAGGCTGCCTACCACCCTCAAGTTCATCGAGTGAAATCCAAAGATGCCACACTTGAAAAGCTCTCATCCTTTCCACATATCAAGGCTGCAGCAGAGGAGAACTTGGCAGAAGCTGTGTTGTGCTGAGGCACAGCAGGGGGCCCAAGAGAGGCACCTTGCTCCACAGTTTCTCTCAGCAGAAAGACTTAATGTACTGCCAAGGATGCCTTAACTGACAAAGCCATTTCTTAATGAAGTTAAGAATTTTATCTAAAATATTTAAATTTAACTTTCTTTTATTTCTTTAATTAATTTTCTTTACCTACACTCATGTGCAAGCACATAACAAGAGTCAGTGTTTAAAGTACAAGACAAAAAATTTTGTTAATAGAGTTTGGAATTTTGATTTTGCCATTAGCCATGTTATGACCTAAAACTGTGTCTTGCTTTATGGTTTACATTACAATGACTGAAGACTTTAGCAAGATGCTTTGGGTATAATTTATTTATAAAGTTTCTGTTATGGCTGGAGAGATGGCTCAACAGTTAAGTACTTAATATTCATTCAGAAGACCCAGGTTCAGTTCCCAGCACCTACAAAGTGGCTCACGACCATCTGTAACTCCAGTTCCAGGGGATCTCATTCCTCATGTGGCCTCCAATGACATCAAACACACATGGGATGCACAAACACACATGCAGACAAAACACTCATACACATAAAATAAAGATATATCTTTTAAAAAACCTTCCATGAAGTTTCAAGTATAAGACAAGAATGATGGCTCTGAGGCAAAGGCACTGGCCATGCAATCCTGATGATCTGGGGTGGAGTGCAGGGACTCACAGTGAAAGGAGACGATGGTTTCTTCAAAGTATGAAAAACTACATCTGACAGTGTCTTCTATGTTGTGCCATTTACTGCAAGACTAAGCATGGCACAAAACGGCAATATTGATGGTACTTTTCTGTGGGCTTGCATTAACTCACCAGGACATCAAAGTGTAACAGTTTGTTGCCTTGAACTCACAGAAATCCACTTGACTCTGCCTCCCAAATGTTAGATTTAAAGATATGTGTTACCGTGCCCAGCAAGAGGCATCTTTTTTGAGCCATCAAATACATTAACAAAAAAATTATAAAGAGTAGACATCACAGAAATCATGCTTTATGACAATAATAGCAGGAAATGTGAAATCAATAACAGGAAGATGTGTGGGAAATCCTCTAACCTTTCAGTGTTGAACAGCTTCATTCTGTATAGCTATGTGTCTAATAAAAATTGATAGGAAAACTAGAACATCTTTTAACATGAGAGAAAAACAATCAGAGGGTTTAAAATCAAAATGAAAACTTTAATCCTGTAACAACTGGGTAGAGCATCTTAGCAGGTGCCTCGGGCAAGCACTGGTAAACTAGACTTCCAGTAAATAGATGAACAGAACATTACTTCAGTGGAGGAAAGAATTTGGGTTGAATCTTCTTTGGAGCCTGATACTATGGCTAAAACTCACTTGACATGCCATGAGAACTCACATCTTCCTGGGTGGGCAACAAGTAAAGGAACAAAGTGACAGGAGCCTTCTAGGTGAGGGTGACAATGGTGGAAACCTGGGCAGCATTTTGTAAATCTGAAAGTGGAATTGATGCAGTCATCACAAAAGTGGGATGGGTAAAGTTAAATAAAACATAGGGACTACAGCTCATAGATAAATGTATTTGAAACTAATGGTTTGACACTGAGAGACTCGGGAGACATATAAACTCGATGATGTAGGGAAAGATAGAAAAATCATTTTCTCACCTCAGCAAACTGAAATTTCTGATAGAGAAGCAACTGTAGATATTAATCCACTTGATATAGTTATACATATTATTATGTTAATATATCATACATCTCCATAAATATATAATATATAACTACATATTATTAAGTATAATAATATAGTTCAACTATAACTTATACCATTTGAGTGACTTGGAAGATGTGTGAGCACTATGTTATAAGTAATAATGGAAAAATCATTTTTCACCCCATCAAACTGAAATTTCTGACAGAGAAGCAACTGTAAATATTATACCACTCAGATGAAGGTAAACATGAAAAAGTCACATGTGCGCACATTCCTAAAGACTATACTGCAAGCAGAATTCCCCAGTGATAGACAAATACAATAGTGGTTCCCATGCAGAATCTAAGAACTCTGTTCTGGGAGCATGAGCCATGACTGAAGAGCATTGATTGAAATGTGGGGCTTCTGGGAAGGATTGGGTCTATTCTCTTCCCACGTTCCTCTTCCCTACACAGTGAATGTCTCAAACAGAGGCTCAGGAGCATCATTAGACAGCGCAACTCACAGAGACAGGTGATGTTTTCTGAAAGTTTTCAAATGACAGGTCCTAGAGAGGGGGCAGACTACAGACAATGATTGACAGGCTTTCTCGCATGACCCAAAAGATGAAACGTGACATCATAGTTTCGTTTCAGTGCACTCCTGTCTCTCTGTCTGCCTGTCTGTTCATCTACCAGAGGTAACATGTATATGTAGGTATAGAGCAGACAGGCACACAGGGCGGCCAGTGCTGATTGTGCAGCACCCATTTAGAACAATGAGCTGTGACATGCTCTTTCCACACTCTCAGTGTGACATGTTTGTTAAATGTTTCTCTAGTTCATGTACTGACCCAAGCCCTATAAATCAAATTTCTCATGAATTAGATCTCTATTACATGAATAGCTACGTTTATGTAATTTCAAATTAACATGGAGTTCATTGCTGAATGTCAAAGATGAATGGACATCAAAGGCTGTGCATTCATCTCTTAGGTCTACTAGAATTTGAAAACAAAAATGCTGTGTGCTGACCCATGTAAGATTTTCCTGATGATCTAATTAATCATGATAGATTGAGATTTATTGTGTAAAAATAAGAAAACTATGGGTAGGCTGGAAAGATGGCTCAGTAATGAAGACCCCTGAAGAGACTACCAGAGGACTGACTTTAATAATAAATACCCACATGGAGCTCACAGTCACCTATAACTCCAGATCCAGGGGATCTGACATTGTTTGTTGATACCCATGTGAGTCTGGCATGTACATGGTACACACATATATACATTAAAATAAAACACTGATACAAAAAAATTAATAAAAATTCAAAACAAAACTCTATGCGCTTTTCTCCTGAACTAATACCAAAGTCTGAAGATATTATTTTCTTGTGTAAAATGTTACTTATTTAAAACAGACATTAAAGAAAACTTTCTGGGAAAGAGTCTACCATACATAGGTGAAAGAATGGTAAAGGGGAAATATAAAATAATAAATGCTTACATGAAAATAAGTAAGGCTTCCAGTCAATAAATTTATATTGTTTTATATAAATATTAATGTATATTCTGGAAAGCAGAAGACAGAAAATAAGAAACATAAGATAAGAATCTGCAAAAGTAGAAAATACAAACACACTAGAAGAAAATCAGGGAAGTAAGAAACAACTCAATGAGGACCTTGGTTCCTTTCCCCTTGGAGCTCCCTGCCCTCACTCTGATATCAATGGGCAGAGAGTATACAATGATGCTCAAGTCATAAATGTGGTGCTCCAAATGAAGAGAATGAGGGGCAAAGGTTTCATGATTCCCACAAATAAATGCAGAAAAAGATGTCAAAACTCAACACATGACCATTTGGCCTGGGCTGGTAAAAGATGACCAACGGCATGCCTGGTACCGCCAGGCCCGGGTGGGAGGAGGAAACCTACAGGCCTTCCAGATGTTGTTTGCCCTGGGTGGGTAGAAGACAAGCACAAAGTCATTTGGCATCATGCTGCTTTAGTTGGTCATGTGCTGTGATGATGAGTGAATGTGTGTGTGTGTGTGTGTGTGTGTGTGTGTGTGTGTAGATAGATAGATAGATATAAAGATACATACATATATACTAACATCGGCAGAATAGTTAATGGACTATGGAAAGAGGCAGATCTGAAGAGGTGAAGTTGCTAATAAATGGCTGATGTGGGTAACCTGCTTACCACCTGAGGCTATGGTGATATTGAGGCCCGGGCTGCTACCAATGTCCGTGTCTGGGTCTGTGGCCTGAAGTAGGGAATATGTGGGTATCCATGGATCTGTTACCACCAAAGTTCCTGTAAATATCTGGGGTTTGAGTCACTACCTGAGGCCATGATGGTATCTGAGGGTCATGTTCTCACCATAGAAAAACAGATATGAGTGACCTGTGCTACCATGCAAGACCTTGTTGAGATCTGTGTCTAAGCTGCAGCCAAGGGCCATGTCTGAATCCATTGCCCTATCATGGCAAAGGCCTGTACTAATGTCCATGTCCCTGTTACTATCATAGTCCATGTGGATGTCTGGGCTCTGGGTCTCCACCTGAGCTGGGGCCATGTTGCAGTCATGTTGAAAGCTGGCTCCACCTCTTGCCTGAAGGGGATGGTTCCAGTGACCCAGAGGGACCAACTCAGGCACACATCCAGGAGTTTGAGTAGGCCCACCCTAACATCTATCCCATCTATGACCTGCCAGAGTGCCTGAAGGGACTGATCATGCTGAACCATAGTTATAGGATCTCCATGAATCAGGGCAACAGCAAGATATCTGAGAGGAGTTTCATTGAGGGTCCAGTACTGATGGTGTGCCAGAAGCCAGAGGCCTTGAACCTGACCAACAACTCATCATACAATGAATATTTGCCAATAAAGCGGTTTGGACAAAGGAGTTTTTTCCCAATGCCGCTAAGACAAATGAAGAGATGAAAGAGAGGCAGTAAAGACAGGACATAAATGGTTTGTGTTTGTTTGTTTATTTGTTTTGTTTCTGGTTTCATTTGTTTGCTAATTCATGTTTTTATTTCTTCTCAGATTTTCTTAACGGTGATGCTACAAGGGTGAAAGGCATATGGTATTGGGGTGCATGGTGTGAAGTTTCCAAGTAATCAATAAAAATAATTATGTTGAAAAAATGCAAACTTAAAAAGACATAACACACTTTCTGATAAAATCTGTGACAAACTAGGTATAGAAAGAATGTCTTTACACACACACACAAATATGCACGGATACACATACACACATATGCACACATACATAAGACACAAGATTTTCAGTACAACCCAGCTCATAGTACAGTTTTAATAGTGAGAAGTTGAACTCAGGAAGGTACCGATTTTCACAACATGTACTCAATATAACACTAGAAGTTCTAGTTAGAGACAACGGTCAAGAAAAAGAAACTGGAAATAATGAGGTTAAGGAGTCTTTTCTTGCACATGATAAGATAGCATATTTAGAAAACCCTGGCTGGCCAGCAAGTGGCCCTGATCCTGTACCAGAAGACCCATCAGAGAGGTGAGTGTGCTCCCGACCAGCTGGCGGAAATGGAGCACAGACACCCTGCAACCCCCTAAACTATCTGGGTATTCAGCAGGGGCTTCTCTCCCTGGCTACTGCCTCTCTCTTCATGATAGATTGAGATTTATTGTGTAAAAATAAGAAAACTATGGGTAGGCTGGAAAGATGGCTCAGTAATGAAGACCTCCGAAGAGACTACCAGAGGACCGACTTACAAGTTGGAAAGCCACTCCCTATGCAGCACTATATCAAACACTACAAACAGCACTCTGCTCTAGTCCAGTGCTTCTCAACTTGCCAATGTTATAGCCTTTTAATACAGTTCCTTATGGTGTGCAGACCCCA
>NW_004949232.1:343712-347023 GCF_000317375.1 Microtus ochrogaster | reverse complement strand
CTTTCCACACTCTCAGTGTGACATGTTTGTTAAATGTTTCTCTAGTTCATGTACTGACCCAAGCCCTACAAATCAAATTTCTCATGAATTAGATCTCTATTACATGAATAGCTACGTTTATGTAATTTCAAATTAACATGGAGTTCATTGCTGAATGTCAAAGATGAATGGACATCAAAGGCTGTGCATTCATCTCTTAGGTCTACTAGAATTTGAAAACAAAAATGCTGTGTGCTGACCCATGTAAGATTTTCCTGATGATCTAATTAATCATGATAGATTGAGATTTATTGTGTAAAAATAAGAAAACTATGGGTAGGCTGGAAAAATGGCTCAGTAATGAAGACCCCTGAAGAGACTACCAAAGGACTGACTTTAATAATAAATACCCACATGGAGCTCACAGTCACCTATAACTCCAGATCCGGGGGATCTGACATTGTTTGTTGATACCCATGTGAGTCTGGCATGTACATGGTACACACATACATACATTAAAATAAAACCCTGATACAAAAAAATTAATAAAAATTCAAAACAAAACTCTATGCGCTTTTCTCCTGAACTAATACCAAAATCTGAAGATATTATTTTCTTGTGTAAAATGTTACTTATTTAAAACAGACATTAAAGAAAACTTTCTGGGAAAGAGTCTACCATACATAGGTGAAAGAATGGTAAAGGGGAAATATAAAATAATAAATGCTTACATGAAAATAAGTAAGGCTTCCAGTCAATAAATTTATATTGTTTTATATAAATATTAATGTATATTCTGGAAAGCAGAAGACAGAAAATAAGAAACATAAGATAAGAATCTGCAAAAGTAGAAAATACAAACACACTAGAAGAAAATCAGGGAAGTAAGAAACAACTCAATGAGGACCTTGGTTCCTTTCCCCTTGGAGCTCCCTGCCCTCACTCTGATATCAATGGGCAGAGAGTATACAATGATGCTCAAGTCATAAATGTGGTGCTCCAAATGAAGAGAATGAGGGGCAAAGGTTTCATGATTCCCACAAATAAATGCAGAAAAAGATGTCAAAACTCAACACATGACCATTTGGCCTGGGCTGGTAAAAGATGACCAACGGCATGCCTGGTACCGCCAGGCCCGGGTGGGAGGAGGAAACCTACAGGCCTTCCAGATGTTGTTTGCCCTGGGTGGGTAGAAGACAAGCACAAAGTCATTTGGCATCATGCTGCTTTAGTTGGTCATGTGCTGTGATGATGAGTGAATGTGTGTGTGTGTGTGTGTGTGTGTGTGTGTGTGTGTAGATAGATAGATAGATATAAAGATACATACATATATACTAACATCGGCAGAATAGTTAATGGACTATGGAAAGAGGCAGATCTGAAGAGGTGAAGTTGCTAATAAATGGCTGATGTGGGTAACCTGCTTACCACCTGAGGCTATGGTGATATTGAGGCCCGGGCTGCTACCAATGTCCGTGTCTGGGTCTGTGGCCTGAAGTAGGGAATATGTGGGTATCCATGGATCTGTTACCACCAAAGTTCCTGTAAATATCTGGGGTTTGAGTCACTACCTGAGGCCATGATGGTATCTGAGGGTCATGTTCTCACCATAGAAAAACAGATATGAGTGACCTGTGCTACCATGCAAGACCTTGTTGAGATCTGTGTCTAAGCTGCAGCCAAGGGCCATGTCTGAATCCATTGCCCTATCATGGCAAAGGCCTGTACTAATGTCCATGTCCCTGTTACTATCATAGTCCATGTGGATGTCTGGGCTCTGGGTCTCCACCTGAGCTGGGGCCATGTTGCAGTCATGTTGAAAGCTGGCTCCACCTCTTGCCTGAAGGGGATGGTTCCAGTGACCCAGAGGGACCAACTCAGGCACACATCCAGGAGTTTGAGTAGGCCCACCCTAACATCTATCCCATCTATGACCTGCCAGAGTGCCTGAAGGGACTGATCATGCTGAACCATAGTTATAGGATCTCCATGAATCAGGGCAACAGCAAGATATCTGAGAGGAGTTTCATTGAGGGTCCAGTACTGATGGTGTGCCAGAAGCCAGAGGCCTTGAACCTGACCAACAACTCATCATACAATGAATATTTGCCAATAAAGCGGTTTGGACAAAGGAGTTTTTTCCCAATGCCGCTAAGACAAATGAAGAGATGAAAGAGAGGCAGTAAAGACAGGACATAAATGGTTTGTGTTTGTTTGTTTATTTGTTTTGTTTCTGGTTTCATTTGTTTGCTAATTCATGTTTTTATTTCTTCTCAGATTTTCTTAACGGTGATGCTACAAGGGTGAAAGGCATATGGTATTGGGGTGCATGGTGTGAAGTTTCCAAGTAATCAATAAAAATAATTATGTTGAAAAAATGCAAACTTAAAAAGACATAACACACTTTCTGATAAAATCTGTGACAAACTAGGTATAGAAAGAATGTCTTTACACACACACACAAATATGCACGGATACACATACACACATATGCACACATACATAAGACACAAGATTTTCAGTACAACCCAGCTCATAGTACAGTTTTAATAGTGAGAAGTTGAACTCAGGAAGGTACCGATTTTCACAACATGTACTCAATATAACACTAGAAGTTCTAGTTAGAGACAACGGTCAAGAAAAAGAAACTGGAAATAATGAGGTTAAGGAGTCTTTTCTTACACATGATAAGATAGCATATTTAGAAAACCCTGGTTGGCCAGCAAGTGGCCCTGATCCTGTACCAGAAGACCCATCAGAGAGGTGAGTGTGCTCCCGACCAGCTGGCAGAAATGGAGCACAGACACCCTGCAACCCCCTAAACTATCTGGGTATTCAGCAGGGGCTTCTCTCCCTGGCTACTGCCTCTCTCTTCCTATCCCATCCCAGCTTGCTCTCAGGCACCCCTTCCCTTCTTTGAGGACATAGGATCCCCCAACTCAGCCTGCTTTGGAGCTTAGAATCTGGGGGAAAAGTGGGGAGTGCAAGGGCACAGGAGGAGTTCCTTTATTTCACTGAGCCTGCACTCTGCAACCCTGCCCTTTTGTCTGCCAGGTTCCTGGCCAGCAAATGGCCCTGATCCTGTACCAGAAGACCTATCAGAGAGGTGAGTGTGTGTTGTTCCTTTTGCAGACTACAGCTCCCAGCATCCCCCTGGACTGGAAGCCACAAAGGCACAGGGCATTTCTCCCAGACTCCCTTGTGTTCCCCGTTAAAAGCAGGGATTGCCACTAGCCCCCCCTCTCTCTTCCTCTCTCTCCCCCTCTCTCCTTTCGTCTCTGCACACCCGTCCCTTACTTGTTGTTACCCCTCCCCCATTAAAGTGCACCCAC
>NW_004949232.1:342439-343370 GCF_000317375.1 Microtus ochrogaster | reverse complement strand
TACACAACTTCCTGGAGGCATTACACTTCTGCCAAGCACATAAAGAGCAACAAGAACACATCTGTCCCTCTTGAACAGTGATTAAAACTCATTTTAGCCACACCTCCTACTTTTCTTGAGCTATGAAGACAGTTGAAACTCTACCCCACCCCATACTCTTTACCTCAGAGGCTTTCAGAGAAGCTGTGACATCTCAGAAAAATTACTACATAGAAAGGGGAGACAGGGCCAGAGGAAATGGAAGTTCACTGTGGTTTACCAGAAGCCACTGAATCTCTAAAACCACAGCTGCTCCCAGGGACAGGAGTCACACCATCCAAGTTCTCTCTTCATTTATTTATTTATCTCCTTCTCCTCATTTTATTTCTCACCGTATAAGCTGGGTTGCCAGCTTGCTCCAGTTCCCTTCATCAACTTTCTCAGAGCTGAGGGCAGAGGTCACCACACACACCTTCACTGACTACTTCATATACTGAACCAGCACCGAGTTCACCATCCTTATGTCCCCTTCATCCACACTTCCACCCAGGAAGCTAATTATCACCTCCTCAACCAACTGGCACTGCATGCCCCTGCCAGGACACACCCTAGGAAATCCATCCTCTGTCACCAATAGAACCTAAAGCAGGGGATACCAGGCAATGAATAAATCACATATAATCTGCCAGTGGTGCTGAGTGGGGCATAAGGAAACCCCTGCCCTGGCCTCCCAGACCTCCCTCGAGGCTAACTCCTGGGCAGACAGTAGCAGATAATGGTGTTCATTTCAACAGACATTGCATAGCTTTTATTTAAGGAACACATAATACTTACAAGTTGGAAAGCCACTCCCTATGCAGCACTATATCAAACACTCTATTGAAGCTTCAGTGTGAAAGCAACTCATAAATTAGGGAACAACAGGAGACCACATTTGGCCTCTGTACTCATC
>NW_004949232.1:339524-342339 GCF_000317375.1 Microtus ochrogaster | reverse complement strand
CTTACTTGTTGTTACCCCTCCCCCATTAAAGTGCACCCACGTGGGACTGCCACGTGTTTGTGTCTCCTTCCTAACCCTGCACCTCCGTGTGTCTCACATAACGTCTCCATTCTCTAACCCTGCAGACAAGAAAGACAGAAAGAGGAATAATAATTGGTGCCATCGTTGACTCGGTAACCTTTCCATCCTGGTGCCTGGGGCCTTAACTCTGGGCTTTCTGGTGCCTCCTGGAGCTCAGGGCCTCACTGGGACAAGGTCAGGACCGACAACCTGCCACCGCCCCCACAGTCTTCAACTGCGGCCATCTGGAACCAACAGCGACTAATTTGTGAGTTCACCTGGGTTGTATCGCCATCCTATTACCCCCAGAGATCGTCCAGCTGAGCTCCCTGCTCTCTTTGGCACATCCTGGGTAAGGTTGTCGACTCTCCCCCCTTCCCCTGGCCTTCTGCCCTCGGCTAGAACCTGTTTTGGTCCGCGCCTGGAAGTTTGGTGCTTCCAGTTCTCACCCCTCTTTTTCTGATCTTTTTTCTGTCCTCTTTACGGGCTCGCTACAGGGCGAGCGCCTCTCGGCTGCGACGGGCAGCCCCCAAAGGCTTAAGTGTCTCCTCCTAGCCGGGACTGGTTCCCGTCGGAAGCTGGGTTGGGGTCAGTTGGGCTAATAGCACAGCCCTCTCATTGCACGGACACCTGTAATTAGAGCTGCTGTGTTCGTGGCATCTCCGTGTGCCTTCTGCAGATAGTTTCACTGTTCTAGCCATGCGTGCTAAGCCTTCTAAAACAGTTCCCCCAGCCTCCCCATTAGGGCAGCTTCTGGAAGCTCTGAAACCCCACGCCCTAATTCCCTCTGTGAAGTTATCTACATTAATCCATCTTTGCTCTAAAACTTGGCCAAAGTACAATTTACAGGGTTCCTTCAGGTGGCCTTCTCAGGGTTCATTTGACCCCAACATTTTACGGGAATTGGCTAATTTCTGTCACTGTTCAGCTAAATGGAAAGAAATGATGTACATTATGGCATTTTTTTACATGGCCATTAAGATTGACCCCTCTGCTGCCTCTCATCGTTCACCTGCACACATTTTCTTGTCAGTGCCATCCCTCCAGGAACCCTCTGCTCCCGCCATGGATCCTGCAGACAAACCTCCACTCCCCCGGCCTCTAGGGGTCACTTGCTCTCACTCTGCCCAGTCGAGCGACAGCGACAGCTCACCCATTCCTCTTTCCTCCAGGGTCTCTTCTAGGCACAGGAAGGACTCACCTAACGCCTCTAAATGTTCCCCTTCCAGGTCCCCAAGAAACTCCCGCTCCAGATCTGCAAGGACTTCGCCTAGCCCCTCCAACAGAGTCCCTCCCAGGTCACCTAACCGTTTTCTTTCTAGATCCCCAAGCCCCAAGAAAGTCCCATTCCAGATCTGCGAGGACTTTGCCTAGCCCCTCCAATAGAGTCCCTCATAAATATTCGTCCAACAGGCCGCAGCTGCGCCCCCCCCCCCTACAGGTCACACAGGCAGCCGGAAGCGTCCTCGGACTCCTCTCCCTCCCCTCCCTGTCCTATGCCTCCTCCTCTATCTTCCAAAGCCCCTCTAGGCTCACGCCATCACTAATCACCACTCTTCCATTGTTATTCACTTAAAACACCCACACCTAAGGATGTCAGGTTCCTAAAAGCTACAGCAGCCTCCTGCCAGATCTGCCAAAAGATAGCGGTCCAGAGTTTACTTCCCAGATTTCTCAAAATCTGTCTAAAGCACTTGGAATCCCCTGGAACTTCCGCATACCATACCACCCTCAGTCTTCAGGTGAGGTAGAATGGACTAACTGCTCTTTAAAGGATGCTCTCGTTAAGATGTCACAGGAACTCCACCTCAACTGGGTTAGGCTTCTGCCCCTTGCTCTTCTCAGGCTTCGGGCTCTCCCAAAGGGCCCCCTTTTCATTTCACCCTTCGAACTCATGTATGGGCGGCCGGTTTTAACCCCTGGCCTCTCATCAGGAACCTCTCCCCTTCCTGATCACCTGCTCACTCCCCTCCTTTTCCACTTACGTTCGCTACTGTGGGACTTCACAGATAACTCATTACCTCAACCATGTGCTAATACATGTCTACCACCGGTTAAAATAGAAGATAAGGTATTACTCTCACCTGCAGGCCAACGTCCCTCACCTCTTTCCCCTAAATGGCAGGGTCCTTTCAGAGTAATTCTTCTAACTCCCACAGCTGCCAAGCTTGAAGTAATTCCCCACTGGATTCACCTGTCACATCTTAAACAGTTCATCTCCATGGCTCAAGATAATCCTTCATACATGGTAACTCAGACAGGACCTTGTTCTCTTAAGTTCCAAAGGACACCAGGTTCAGCCCCCTCTACTCCAGTCTAAGGAAAACAGTGGTCCCATCCATCGCTTAACCCTCTTGTGTTAACACACCCTCCCTTCTTTAAATTCCTAAATAACCATCCAGCTGTTGTTACAGAGATCATCATCAAATACGGAGTCAAGGGCTCAGGCGGTAAGCAGATTCTTAACAAAGTTCCTTGACATAACAGGTCAGTCGCTGACTGCAGCAGTGACCCCTGAAATGTTAAGGAATATATGGTTAAAATCTATTTCTTTTAAGACACTTTCTTTAAGCTCTAGGACGCCAGCCTGACCCACCTAAACAAATCGAACACAAGCAGATCATTAACAGAATAAGTATCATATAATTTTTTATCATTCTTAACCCCAGACCTCCTAAAACTCCCCCACCCCAAATCTCCCCTTTAATTTTCCAAACCTCCTCCCAAACCTCCTCTCCCTTTAATTTTTTTCTCT
>NW_004949232.1:338097-339424 GCF_000317375.1 Microtus ochrogaster | reverse complement strand
CTTTTTCTCTCTCTGCTAGGCTTCTCACAGCATGCATGATGACCACTATGTCCTTTCTGGATATGTCTCACTTCTGGACATCCTGTCTGACTGTTATCTCTCTACATAATAATGTAGGGGGAAAGAGCTCACCACACTATGTCTGCCTGATGCCTGATGGGCCTTCTAATAGCCCAAAACCACAGGCGCTCTCTTCCAGGGCCCAGGTTCATGCTAGGGGACACAGAGTGTATTTTCCCTGCTGCAGGTGGGCCAGTCCAGCTTCTGCCCCAGCAAAGTGATTCTCCAATAAGAAACTACCATGAAGTTCACCCAGCGCCATTTTCTATAAATAATACCTTGTCTGACAGATTGTCCTGGGTACAGTGGAGAAGCAGAGAACTCAGCACTGCTCAGTCCAGCAGTCTGGGTGCCTCAGCAGTGACAATCCGACAGTGAAAGCTGGAGCTACTGACATGGATCCATGATTTTGTCACTAAAGAATACCTGTGGTGGTAGCAGCAGTAATAGACACTTCCTCTTTGTGATGACCTGGGCTGGGTCACTGATGGGGGGTCTTGCTGTGACTCACTCCCCCTCTGGAAACACTCCCACAGACACAGAGCATCTCAACCATTCTCCATATCTGCTAATTCAGTCAGGCCGACAATGGTGACCACCGTCAAAACCCTTGACAGTTTTTTCCTCTGTGTTTTAACTTACAGTGCCTTCTATAAAGTAAACACAGCATGGAGGCAACACCGACATAAAAAATATACATTGCACTACAGATACCACTACAGCCTCCCCCACCCCGCCCTACTGTACCCTCCTCTCCCAGTAACTCCCGTTCCCTTTTCATATATTCATGTTTTGCTGTCCTTCATCATCTCTGTCTTATACCCTCTCTCCTATCTCCTGGACCTTTTATTTCCTGGTTTCTCCCCACACTTGCTTCCCATTAGATAACTTTATTTAACTTTTAGAAGCTGTGATCCAGAGTGAGTTCAAGGTTGTTTCAGATGGAAGTCTGGGGAGATCTGGGGTTCCTGGGACTCCCTGGCCAAACACCATAGCCAACTCAGAGAGCTGAGGCCAGTGAAAGACCTGTGTCCTAAAGTATGGGGAATAAAACCAGTGGATTCACACTGAGGTTAATCTCTGTCCTATAAATACACACACATACAAGCAAGCACACACACACAACACACACACACAACACAAACAGCTTCACAGACATACAGTTCACACTTAAAAGTGACAACAAATTAAAATTTTTCTACCAAGGATCTGGACTTTTCCTATGTAAAAGCCTCTTGCAAAAGAGGAAAAAAAAGATGAGTGCTTT
>NW_004949232.1:336576-337357 GCF_000317375.1 Microtus ochrogaster | reverse complement strand
CTCTGCAAGCCTACCCTTTTGTCTGTCAGGTTCTTGGCCAGCAAGTGGCCCTGATCCTGTACCAGAAGACCCATCAGAAAAGTTCCTGGCCAGCAAGTAGCCCTGATTCTGAACTAGAAGATCCATCAAAGAGCATTTGAAAGAAGAGATGGGCAGGCACCAATGCAAGAATTCCTCCAACAATCTGAAAAACAACATGATAACACCAGAACCCAGTTAACATACAACAGGAAGACTCTAACATCCTAATCCAGAAGAAGTAGAAGAAATAGACATTATGAAAGTCATAGAGTCCCTTAAATAGGATGTGAAAAATTCCCTTAAAGAAATGGATGAGAAGAATAACAAAGAGTTGGAAGAAATGAATAAATCCCTAAAAGATACCCAAGGAAACCAAGGAAAAACAATCAAACAGAAAATGGAGACAGTTCAAGATTTGAAAACTGAAATGGAGGCAATGAAGAAAACACAAATAGAGGGACGGCTAGATATGGAAAATCTGAGTCAATGAACAGGGACTACATAGACATGTATAATCAAGAGAATACAAGAGATAGAAGAAAGAATTTCAGAATGCTGAAGACACTATAGAGAAAATAAACGCTCTGGTCAAAGAAAACAGCAAATCCAACAAATTCTCATCACAAAACATCCAGGAAATCTGGGACACCATAAAGACCAAACCTAAGAATAATAGGGGTAGAAAAAGGAGATTACAGTCCAAAGGCCCAGAAAATATATTCAACAAAATTATAGAAGAAAACTTTCCCAACCTAAAGAA
>NW_004949232.1:334700-336151 GCF_000317375.1 Microtus ochrogaster | reverse complement strand
AATAATCAATACACAAAACCTACAGAATAACAAAAGAATATTAAGAGCTGCAAAGGATAAAGGTCAAGTAACATATAAAGGTAAACCTATCAGACTTACACCTGACTTCTCTATGGAAACCATGAAAGCCAGAAGGTCTTGGATAGATGTGCTGCAAAAATTAAGAGATCATGAATGCAACCTCAGACTACTATACCCAGTCAAGCTTTCGTTCACCATCAATGGAGGAAACATGATATTCCAGGATAAAAACAAATTTAAGCAATACATAGCCACAAATCCAGCCTTACAAAAAGTAAAAGAAGGACTATCACAACCAAAGGATCCCAACAATGTCCACAATATCTCAGACATCTAACAACCCTTCACCAGCACAACTCAAATAAGGGAAACACACACACTCTACCACCAAAAAAAAATAATAATAACCAGAGTTAACAACCACTGGTCATTAATATCACTTAATATCAATGGACTCAATTCACCTACAAAAAGGCACAGACTAAGAGATTGGATGTGAAAACAAGATCCAACATTCTGCTGTTTACAAGAAACACACATCAACACAAAGACAGACATCTACTCAGAGTAAAGGGTTGGGAAAAGGTTTTTCAAGCAAACGGTCCTAAGAAAAAAGCAGGTGTGGCCATACTAATTTCTAACAAAACTGACTTCAAACTAAAATCAATCAGAAGAGATCGAGATGGACACTTTAAACTCATAACAGGAACAATTCATCAGGATGAAGTATCAATCCTGAATATCTATGCCCTTAATATAAAAGCACCTACTTATGTAAAAGAAACATTACTAGAACTCAAGGCACACATCAAACCCCACACGCTAATAGTAGGAGACTTCAACACTCCTCTCTCACCAATAGACAGGTCAATCAGACAGAAACCTAACAGAAAAATAAGGGAACTAATGGAGGTAATGGACCAAATGGACTTAACAAACATCTATAGGACATTCCACCCAAATAGGAAAGAATATACCTTTTTCTCAGCATCTCATGGAACCTTCTTGAAAATTGATCACATATTAACAAAGCAAACTTCTACAGATACAAAAAAATATTAGTAATCACCTGTGTCTTATCAGATCACCATGGAATAAAGTTAGAATTTAACAATAATTCTACCACCAGAAAGTCTACAAACTCATGGAAACTGAATAGTCAACTACTGAGCCACCTCTGGGTCAGTGAAGAAATAAAGAAAGAAATTAAAGTCTTCCTTGAATTCAATGAAAATAAAGACACAACATACCCAAACCTATGGGACACTATGAAAGCAATGCTAAGAGGAAAGATCATAGCTCTAAGTGCCCACATTAAGAAAATGGAGAAAGCTCACATTAGAGACTTAACAGCACAGCTGAAAGCTCTAGAAAAAAAAAGAAGCAGAATCACCTAGGAGGAGTAGAAGACTGGAAATAATCAAACTGAG
>NW_004949232.1:330539-334266 GCF_000317375.1 Microtus ochrogaster | reverse complement strand
CACTGCTTGGCCCATTTCTATCTAGCCTCTTCTAGGCTAATTCTCACATATTAATTTAGCCCATTTCTAATCATCTGTGTAGCACCGCTAGGTGTGCTTACCGGGAAGATTTTAGCCTACGTCCATCCTGGGTCAGAGATTCATCATCGCGTGTGCCTCAGAGCTAGCACATCTACCCGGGAGAGGGGAGCATGGCATCGCTGCTCCAGAGAGCAGAGCTGTTGAGTCCGAGCTCACTTCCTCTTCTTCCCAGCATTCTGTTCTGTTTACTCCTCCCACCTATGTTTTAACCTATGAGGGCCAAGCAGTTTCTTTATTGCTTAACCAATGAAATCAACAGATTGATATATGACACTCCCACATCAAGGACTAGATGGTTTTAATGCAGAATTTTACCAGAAATTCCAAGAAGAGCTGATACCTATACTCCTTAAGGTGTTTCACATAGTAGAAACAGAAGAGTCATTGCCAAACTCTTTTTATGAGCTACAGTTACCCTAATACCAAAACCACACAAAGACTCAACCAAGATAAAGAATTACAGACCAGTCTCACTCATGAACATTGATGCAAAAATTCTCAATAAAATACTGGCAAACCGAATCCAAGAACACATCAAAAATGAATCTATTACGATCAAGTAGGCTTCATCCCAGAGATGCAGGGCTAGTTCAACATACGAAAATATATCAATGTAATCCATCAAATAAATAAACTGAAAGAAAAAAACCATATGATGGCTTCATTAGATGCTGAAAAAGCATTTGACAAAATTCTACACCCCTTTATGATAAAGGTCTTGGAGGAGAACACGCCCCCTAAGGGGCGGGACTTATCCCTACACTCAGGAAATTAGGAATTAATCTACCTCAGGATCCAGCAATATCACTCTTGGGAATATACCCAAGAGATGCCCAATCATACTACAAAAGCATTTGTTCAACTATGTTCATAGCAGCATTATTTGTAATTGCCAGATCCTGGAAACAACCTAGATGCCCCTCAATGGAAGAATGGATAAAGAAAGTGTGGAACATGTACACATTAGAGTACTACTCAGCAGTAAAAAAATAATGACATTTTGAATTTTGCATGCAAATGGATGGAAATAGAAAACACTATCCTGAGTGAGATAACCAAGACCCAAAAAGATGAATATGGAATGTACTCACTCATTAGTGGACTCTAGTCATAAACAAAGGACATTAAGCCTATAGTTGACAAGCCTAGAGAAGCCAAATAACAAGGTCAAGCCAAAGAAAAACATATATAGATCCTCTTGGAAATTGGAAGCAAACAAGATTGCCTGTCATAAGTTGGGAGCATGGGGTGGGAGTGGGGTTAGGGGAAGGGGAGAAGGAGAGAAGAGAAAAGGGAAAGACTGGAGAGTGCTTGGGGGAGTGGGATGGTGGAGATGGAGGAAGGACAGATATAGGAGCAGGGAAGAAGATATCTACATTAAGGGAGCCATTTTAGTGTTGGCAAGAGACTTGGCTCTAGAGGGGATCCCAGGTATCCACGGGAATGTCCCCCGCTAGGTCCTTAGGCAGCAGAGTAGAGGGTGCCTAAACTGGCCTTGCCCCACTATCACACTGATGATTATCTCAAATATCACCATAGAGTCTTCCTCCGGCAACAGATGGAGATAGAGACAAAGTCCCTCATCAGAACAACAGACTGAGCCCCCAAGGTTCAGTTGAAGGGCAGAAGGAGGGAGAAGATGAGCAAGGAAGTCTGGATTGCGAGGGATTGGTCCACCCACTGAGACAGTGTGCCTGTTCTAATGGGAGCTCACCAAATCCAGTGGGACCTGGACTGAATGAGCATGCGATCAAACCGACTCTCTGAATGTGGCTGAAAATGAGGGCTGACTGAGAAGCCATTGATAAAGGCACTGGGACTTGTTTCTACTGCATGTACTGGCTTTTTTGGGACCCTAGTCTATTTGTCTATTTGAATGCAAATCTTCCTAGGACTGGATGGAGTGTGGGGGAAGGGCTTGGACTTCCCACAGGGCAGGGCCCTTTTTTAAGGAGGGAGAGGGAGGAAGGAGGGGGTGGGGCAGCGGGAGGGGAATGGGAGGAGGGGAGGAAGTGTAATTTTTGAATGGAAAAATAAAAAAAAAAGAAAACCCTGAAGAGTCTACCAAAGTGAGGTTAAGGGAGTTGTAGGACAGCCTGGTCAACAGAGCAAGTTCCAGGAAAGCCAGAGCTACAAAGAGAAATCCTTTCTTGAAAAACCAGTAAGAGAGACCTGAGATGCCAACCTGCCCAAGAACAACAGAGGTCAGAACTGCAGATTACCTGGGAATGCCAGAGGAGTCACAGAGTCCCCTGGGACTCACCAACCCACAGAGATCCACCTGCCTCTGCCTCCTGAGTGCTGGGATTAAAGGCATGGACCACTACTGCCTGGCAGGAATTCCCTTTATGGGGAATCCTGATATAATCATTAAGACAGAGAGATATGAGTAAGAGCCGTTGATTAAGTCCCCAACTGCACTTCCATGACCACATTTTGGTCTTTGAATAGAAATTGAAACTGGGACAATCACTGTCTAGGAATAGTCTATGCAATCTGACAGAAGGAAAAAGGTCTCTAATAAATTCTCAAAGCCAAGTTGTCCTTTAGGACATCCAGGGAACACGAGGGAAAAAGTTGTAGAATGATATCACTGAACACAATAAGCCGAGAGTCTTGACTACTGAGGAGCATCTCGGGGTAAGAAAGCAGAAACCAAAGATGCAGAGTAAACTCATAAGCACTCACCGGCAAGATGGTTCTGTGGGAAAAGCACTTGCCCCCTAGCATGATGTGCTGGCTTGTTTCTTGTCAACCTGAAACAATGTTGAAATCATCTGAGAGGAGAGAACCTCTGCTCAGAAAATGCCTCCATGAGATCAGAATATTGGACGGTGGGCAAGCCTGGAAGGTTTTTCCTTAACTAGTACTTGATGTGGGAAGGTCCAGCCCATGGTGGGTGTTGCTAACTCTGGGACAGTGGTTCTGGGTCCCAGAAGAAAGCAGGTTGAGCAAGCCATGAAGAGCAAGACAGTAACCTTTCCATGGCCTCTGCATCAGCTGCTGCCTCCAGGTTCCTGCCCTGCTTGAGTTTCAGCCTTGGCTTCCCTCAGTGGACTGTGACTCAGCATACAGAAGCCAAATAAACCCATTCTTCATCAGGCTGCTTTGGTCATGGTGTTTCATTACTGCAATAAAAACCCTAACTAAGATACAAGACAACTGAGTTCCAGCCCCAGAACTTACTGGGGGGATTAGGTCATGAGAAGAGGAAACAGATCTGCAAGAGGCTCAAAAGAACAGAGCAGTGGAGATTCTGCAGACAGAGCATCTTAACTCCGGACAGATGGATCCACAGTGGCAGGCCTTATAGTTGACTGCAGGTGGACTGTGAGAGCTTGACAGGGTCCAATGCAGACAGACTCTAGTGGCCCTTTGTCCTGTGGGAGGATGTGAGGTAGATCCAATCTCCCATATTGGTGAGAGGTGTCTGAAAAGGCTTGCTTGTCTGGGAACTCCAGATGCCCTTGATTGTCACCGTGATAAAACATGAGACAGATACTGTAGTAATTAGAGCGGCGAGGTTGCATCTCCAGCACCCTGGCTGCCTCCGGCTAGCTTTACCCGAAATAATTACACGGACACTGCATTCTTTCAATCACTGCTTGGCTCTTTAGCTCCAGCCCTTTTCTCGGCTAACTCTCGC
>NW_004949232.1:323814-327639 GCF_000317375.1 Microtus ochrogaster | reverse complement strand
TCGTGTCTCTCTGAGAGGAGAGCTGTGGAGTCTGACCTCACTTCCTCTTCCGCCCAGCATTCTGCTCCGTTCACTCCTCCCCCTACGTTCTAACCTATCAGGGCAAGCAGCTTCTTTATTTAATTAACCAATGGCCTTCCTCCATCAAGATACTGAGTCTCAGGATCTAGTGAGGGTCCATGTCAAAGGAGGGCTGCAGACTCTTGAGTACCCACAAATGTAACACATCAAGAGTGGGCAAAATTAGAGTCTTTAGTGTGAGTTTAGCAAGATCTTCTAATAGTTAGATAATCTGATACACACAGGACAAGGGAAGTGGGACTTATGGATGGAGAGGGAGGTCAGTGCAGAAGAAGGTGGGATGAGGGTAAAGGGGAATATCAAAATTCATAGGACTGAGATGATAGAGAAATATGGAAAAAATGACGTCTCCTTAGGGAACGTGGATGGAGGTAAATACAGAAGGAGGAAGGGAGGTAAAATAAAACAATACAATGGCTGGAAAAGTCACAAGGAGTCAGACTACTATTTACCTAAAAATATAACAAATGTAATTAAGTGTATGATGGCACATATATAGTTTTAACTAGATTTTTTCATATGGGCTGATGGCGCTGCCCCTAGAGACTACCTAACAAAAACCACAACCAGGCAAGAGAAGCCTTCTTTTGAGTTTTTCATCAGGGCTGTTTAAAAACTTTCAAAACATACAGTGTATTGTTTTTTTTACTTTTCTACTCCCAGAGGTGAAAGGTAAGTTCCTTTTCCTGAAGACACCAAGCACTTTAGAAACAGGCCCGGAGGACCCTGAGCTGGAACTGACCTAAAGTCACCTCCCTGAGGACACTTTCTAAAGGTGCCATGCGAGCTTCCAAAGGAGAGAGGTATCCAACAGTCCCACCCAGCAATCAATGCCTACGGACCACATCAATGAGTAGAATGCCACAGTAACCCTTATAGGTACAGAAGTGGCACATATGCATTGGTGGTAACCAGCAGCTCATTCACTGAACTTAAGACCTGCTCAGCAAGACGGACATCATGCCTGCGTGGTACTGGAAACACAGCTAACTACTCAGTGCTGAAGGCATAGTTATTGGAGGAGAATCCACAACCACTAATTTACTAAACCAGCATAATCTCTAGCAGCAATCTATAAGCATTTATCCTTTAACACAAGGGTTAATGTATTCTTCACCCCCATTACGGAAACTTCTCTTTGGAGAGGATGGAGACCTCTATAGAAAACCACAGTCAAACATGCAGAGTTGTGGAGCCAGTCCCAAGGGATGCTTCCTCAAAATATCCCACACCTAAGGCTCAGGGCACAATGCAGAAGAGGGGATACAATTCCAACATGGGTCCTGAGGAAGAGCAATCAGTGCTCTTAACTTCTGAGCCATTTCTCTAGGCCCCAGAATCTGTTTCTAATTGGAATAATTCTGTGATTGCCAAACTTTCTAAAGGTCTTAGATTCCAATGTCACAGGGTTGAGGAGAAATGCACAGCCTTGCTGACAAGATAGTAGTTGTCTTCCCTGTGTGTTGGTGAGGGGATGATGGAAGGAGATGGAGGTGGGGGAGGGGAGAATGACTGAGGCTGTAAGGGGATGGGGAGTACTGGGCCACTGGGCTAAGGATCAGGACAACAATTAACATGAGGGTGGAGGACAGGGTTGAGAGGAAGGAACCTGGTGGAGAAAATGAGTCTGGGGATGAGATGCAGGAAGAGGGAATGTGGTGAGGAGTGCAGAAGGACCAGCTGAATATTGCAGGGGAGCTCAGACAGCAGCAGGCTGCAGGGGGAGTGGAGGTGGCCAGGGGGACACTGGTGGTGTGGCTGAAGATAAAGGAGGTGTGTGTCAAAGCCTCCGGAGAGAAACTCCTGGGAGTACTTCAAATTTCTTCTGGCGCGACTGCTCTTAGGAACACACGTCCCTTTCCGGTGTCAGACCACAAGAAAAAACTGGGATTTTTAGAGGAGTTTGTGTTTTGGGCGGGGTCAGTTGTCATGGATTTAGAAGTCTGAGCCATGGTTGGTTGTTTGGGAGGGTCCGGGAGGTTTAGGAGCCTGGGGATTGGACAACAGTCTGCATCACTTAGGTCATAGTCTCTGCCTTGGCAGTCAGCTTAAAAGTTTCTGGAGCAAGTCCTGTGACCACGCCCAGAATCCGCACTGAAAATTCACAGTCTGGTGCATGGCACTTTTGTGAACCCTCTGCAGGGCAGCACTGAGACCTCAGCGCTTCTCTCCAAAACTCTGGTTACTAAACCTGTTGCTCAGGATATGACAAAGAATGCAGCAGCCGTGCACTGTTTTTCCACCCAGGCTCTGTGCTTTCCTGTTCTACTGATCTGTCTGGTGTATGCACGCTACCCACCGGTGAGTTGCCTTGTTCTAACCTGAGGGATGGGGGGAAGAGGATGGAGAGGGGAGGGAACTGCAACTCTGATTACTAAACCTGTTGCTCAGGCTATGACAAAAAAAAAAAAATGCAGCCGCCTAGAACTATCTTTCCACGAAGACGCTATGCTTCTCGGTTCTGCTGATCTGTCTGTGGTCCATGCTACCCCTCCTGTGAGATGCTGCGATTTAACCAGAAGGGCGCTGGAAGGGGGATGGGGTGGGGAGGGAACTGGCTATTGAAATCCTCTGGGAGGCTCCAAGACCCTCAGAAAGGAGGCACTTTCAGTAAAGACAGCATATGTGGAAAGGTGGCACTTGCTGCTGCACACTGTCCTTTGCCTTGCCCCTACCATAACCAGGGGAGGAGGGAAAAGTCACCATGACACCGTGAGCATTCTCTCATACTGGTGTCCACAGGAAGGCTAAGCTGAGTCAGAAGGTCCAGAGGTGATGAGCACAGTGCCAGACCCTGCCAAGAGGATCATACAGCTCCCCTGGATTGAAGGCAATCTGTGCTCTGAAGACTGTCTTCCCAGGAGATTCCTCAGGAGCCCTCCTCCATTCCTGAGCCTCTATGTCCTGGAACTTTCTTTCCCATCATTCCATCGTATTATCCCAGCAGATGACAAAGGTTGCTTCAGGGAAAACGGTATCAACAACCACCCTCTCTCTCACATTTTACACTTTTATTCTTGCTGTTGCTTTCTTTTACTGCAGGACTTTGGCCATAGCCCACACTAAAGAATTTGCAGCAACTGGGTGATGGTGGCGCATGCCTTTAATCCCAGCACTCGGGAGGCAGAGGCAGGCGGATCTCTATGAGTTCAAGTCCAGCCTGGTCTACAGAGCTAGTTCCAGGTTCCAGGACAGGCTCCAAAGCCACAGAGAAACCCTGTCTCGAAAAACCAAAAAAAAAAAAAAAAAAAAAAAAGAATTTGCAGCAATTCCTTCTCTCTCTAGGTCTAGCAAGAGAAGTGCTGGGATGAACACTTTGTAAAGAACCATCTCAGCTTCATTCCATGAGACTCATCAAGCACCAGCCGGCTCAGCACCCTTCCCTGCCCATATACTTTTTCCCTCTTCCCCATCCTTAAAGTGCTTTTCAGCCCCTTTTCCACCAGGTGACAATCTGTGGGTTAGCACCTCAGCTAATCAGGGCTGACTATAGTGGATTCCAGCAATGGTACTGGGTAGGGACATGTGGAAGACTCTGCCCTGGCATCCTAGGCTCATGTAGTCTACCTCCTGGGGAAACAGCATCAATTAATGGTGTTCCTTTTTTTGGGTCTGGCTTACCTCACTCAGAAAAAGGGAACACCATTAATTGATGCTGTTTCCCCAGGAGGTAGACTACATGAGCCTAGGATGCCAAAAAGAGGAACATGAGATGTACTCACTCATATTTGGTTTCTAGCCATA
>NW_004949232.1:307243-323059 GCF_000317375.1 Microtus ochrogaster | reverse complement strand
GTTTTCTGTAAATGGCAGGCATTGAAATTTCCCACCAGGCAAGCCTTACTATACCTATCCTGCGTTAAACACTCGACTCTACGTTTAGTGTAACTGGCTCAGAAGGCAGCGAGCTGATGAACAGGACAGCAGATTTGGTCTCCATCACTCTTCTGACCCCAGATTAGGGTCTACCCCATGTACCAGTATTGGCGCCCATCCCCCCAGAGTGCGTTCAAATGTGCTGTGCAAGCTGCATGTTTCCGGGGAATCAGTGGGTTCTATGCTGCCTATGACATCTGGGCCAGCGAGAAATGACAGGAGAGGGGGCTGGGTTTAGGGCCTCTTGATCTCTCCATTTCTGTCCTGTGGATTCCTTGGATTTCATGCCCATAGAGGACACTCCTCAAGGCCCAAGGTGCTTGCTGAGGTAGAGGTGGCAGCTTACTTCAGAACTAACCTGAGTTACTTTCCCTAGATGAGGTAAGATTTTCATGACCATCTGAGGAACTGGAGATGTTCTGTCAGAAAAAGTCCTTGTCTGTCCCTGCTAGGCAGTTTCCATGTTATGTCCCTGCAGCAATGCCTCTCTTCTGGACATTCTATCTGACTGTGACCTGTCTACCTAATAGCCTAGAGGTAAAGTGCTCGCCTAATGACTTCTGCCTGGAGCCTGATGGGCCTTCTGATAGCCCAGACCCAGAGGCTGCTCTCTCCAGGCCCCAGGGCCAGGCCAGGAGCCACAGTGAATTAGAGTGTATTTTCCCTGCTGCAGGTGAGTCATGCTGACTCCTGCCCAAGCAAGACGATTCTCCAATTAGACACTGCCATGAACCAGTGCGATTTCCTAGGACTGACACCTCACACTGACAGATTGTCCTGGTCAGAGGGTCCTAGAGGCAGGTCCAGCCATGCTCTTCATGGATGTATTGTCACTATTGTCTCTGGCTGCTTTCAAACTCTTAAGAGCAGAGCTGAGCAGGTGTAACAGAGACCATCTGTCCTGTGAAGATTTCATTGTTGCTATAGTAGCTGTATTCATTACTCTCTGCTGCTGGGATGAACACCAAGGCCATGGTCACACACAGAAGGAAGGGTTTGGGATCTTAGAGTTTCAGAGGACAAGAGTCCTTCAACTCACAGCAAAGAAGCATGACACCTGGGGTGCATGGTGGCTGGAGCAGCAAGTGTAGAGCCCACATTGCTTTAGTTTGGTTTGGGTTTTTTTTATGTAGCACATCTCTTGGTAGACTAGAATTTTGTTTGTTTGTTTTTTGAGACAAGGTTTCTCTGTGTAACAGTCGTGGCTTGTCTTGGAACTCGCTCTGTAGACCAGGCTCACCTCAGACTCACAGAGATATTCCTGCCTGTGCCTCAAAAGTACTGTGGTTAAAGGCCTGTGCCACCACCACACAGCTGGTTTGCGTGTCTGGCTGTCCTAGAACTCACTATGGAGAACAGAATGGACACAAACTAATAAAGATCTGCCTTGTTCTGCCTCTCCAGTGCTGGGATGAAAGCCATGTGATACCAGGCCTAGCTGAGAACACACATCTTTTTCTGTTTGTTTGTTTTTTGTTTTTCTAGACAGGGTTTCTCTGTGGTTTTTTGGAGCCTGTCCTGGAACTAGCTCCTGTAAACCAGGCTGGTCTCGAACTCACAGAGATCCACCTGCCTCTGCCTCCCAAGTGCTGGGATTAAAGGCGTGCGCCACCACCGCCCGGCGAGAACACACATCTTAAACCTCAAGCAAGGTCCAAAGATAAAGAAATAAGAATGAGTTTAAAAGTCACACTCCCAGTGACACACTTCCTTCAGCCAGGCCTTACCTCCTGAACCTATTCAAACAGCTGCCACCAACTGGGTTCCAAGTATTCAAACATCCTGCTCTACAGAGGACAGGCTCACCCAAACCAGCACACCATACATTCATAGGAGCATCTCTGGGTTCATCCCTGAGTAACAGGGCAGTAATGAAGCAGTGACTGCACTTGCTGCTGGGCAGAGTGGTTGCTCTTCTTGGGACATGATTGGTCCTCCTAGGAGGGCAATCTGGGGCTGTCCTTGAAGTGGTTCATTTAATTATTGCTTAGATTTATTCTATGTTTTGACTGCATGTACGTATGTGCAACACATGTGGGCCTGGTGCCCTCAGCGGTCAAAAGAGGGCACTGGATCTCCTGAAACTGGAGTTACAGGCAGTGGTGAGCCACCATGTGCAATTGCTGAGAATCAATCCTATATCTGCTACTGTAGGCAGAGACTGCTCATTCATTTCACACCTGCTCGGACCCGAAATAATCATACTGAAACTGTATTAATTGCAACACTGTTTGGTCAATAACTCTAGCGTATTCCTAGCTAGCTCTTACATCTTACATAAACCATTTCTATTATTTTCAAAGAGTGATAAGTGACAGAAGGGAAGGCCAGGTAGAACCCTCAGCACCAATGGGGTCACAGAAAGACTTAAATCGAGTCATATGGATGTGACTTGTTATGCTGGGCACAGTTGAAGACCCCACCAGGACACGGTCTCAGACAGCACCCCTTGACCTAATAAGGCACGCCATCCCTAAAGACTGAATTCCTAGGATTCCTCACAAGCTCTCCGCCAATCTGAGACTTCCTTGTCCTTCAACTCTCTTTCCTACATTCCTAAGGTATTCTCCAGATGATCACAATAGATACTTCCAGGGACAAGACAGCCACAAACACACACATTCATACTTTTTCCCCTTAGCTTTTTTTATTGTTGTTTTGTTTTAATCAAGATTTCATACTATAGCCCACACAATAAAAAGTGCAACAGTCCCTCCTCTCCCTCAGTTTACCAAGTGCTAGGATTAAAACTTTGTTCCACCAGGCTCAACTTCAGTTCCCATGAGACTGAACAACCACCTTCACTATTCGAGCAGGGAGCATGGCAGCAGGCAGACATTCTTTCTGGAGCCTCATACTTAGAGCCCGTGATTTTTAGTTCAGCTTGTTCTGATATGATTTGGTTTGGGTTTTTGAGACAAGGTCTCACTGGCTGTCCTAGAACTCATTATGGAGAACAGCCTGGCCTCAAACTCAGAAAGATCCACCTGCCTCTGCCTCTCAAGTGCTGGGATTAGAGCCCTGTAATATCATGCCCAGCTGGAAGCCCAAATCTTAAACATGAAGCAAGGTCCAAAGATGAAGAAACGGGAATGGGTTTCAAAACCACATCCCCAGTGTCATACTTCCTTCAGCCAGGCCACACTTCCTGGACCTTTTCCTGCCAAAAGGGAACCAAGAATTCAAATACCCTACTCTATAGAGGACAGGTTCATTCAAATAAACACACTAGACATTCACAATAGCACCTCGGCGTTGGTGTCTGAATGAAGCAATACAGAAAGAATGACTGCACTTGCTGTGGGGCCAAGTGGTCTCTCATGTTGGAATCTGATTGGTCCTCCTAGAAAGACAATCTCAGTCTGTCTTGAAGGTGGTTCAGCTTTAACTGTTTTTTTAGATTTATTTGTTTCAACTGCATGTATGTATGTGCACCGCTTATGTGTCTCATGGCCTCAGAGGTCAAAAGAGAGCATTGGATCTCCTGGAAATAGAGTTACTTGCACTGGTAAGTCACCATGTGTGGTTACCGAGAATTAAACATGGATCTTCTGAAAAGCAGACAGCACCCACAACCACTGCATCACCTCTCTAGCCCCAGTGGTCTAGTTTAAACAAAGGGCACAGGAGAAGCTTTCAGCTTCAGGATTATCTGTTCTGTCTTTATTAAAATTCAGTCACATGTGGGTTGGCTAACCATTTATCAGTATTTTGAGTTTTGATATCCTGTTAGTCATGACTCTGAAGCAGTTAGGTTTCAAGGTGGGTCCCCCTACTCATAAACAGACCACTGTCCTTGATGTTACTGCCTCTTGACCTGTAGTCCTGTAGTGTGGGCTAGCCTCTGACCAGATCCAGGAAGCCATCCCTTGACAACTGAAAGATACAGGGGATCTGGTGTGTGTTGTTCTGGTTTCATTCTGTTGCTGTGACAGACACTCTACCAAAATCAATGTGAGAGAGAAGCTGACTTATTTAACTCCTACTTCTAAGCCATAGTCTGTTGCTGAGGGAGTTCATGGCAGGTACACAGAGGCAGGCCCATGTGCTATTCCACACAGCATTATCTATGACCAAGAACTCGAACCCATTTCATGGCCAGAGAGGCACAGCAGGAACCATGGAGGATACTGCTTGCTTTCTGGATCACCAGTTCCTGCATAGCCAGATTTCTTATACAGCCAGAGACCACCTGCCCTGGGAATGATAATGCCCATAGTGACCAGGTGTTCCTACATTATTAATAGTGAAAACAGCCCCTCAGTAGATACTACCTTCTTAGGTGACTCTAGGCTTTATCAAACTGGCAATAGAATCTAACCAGCAAAAATATCCAAGTCTATGATCTAAGAGTACAGATCAGTAAAAATGGTGGCCATGCAACCTCTGTTCCATCCTCACCCTGCTCCACTCTGCCTCCCTCCCCCAGCCTCACGCACCATCCTGCCTCTACACGGTGTCCATGAGCGGCTTCTGGAGATTCTCCAGAATGAACAGATCCAGAGAAGATATCCCGAATTTTCCTGTCATAATTGACAGGGCCCACCCTTAGCAAGATCATGTGATAACAGATAAGGGAATTGTCCTGGTGGAGAGCAGGGGTGGGCCACACCTTGACCTGCATCTTCAAGCAGAAGAGAAAGGTTAAACTTTTTTAGCACAGTGGAAACTCAGCCCGGGATTGATTGATTTAATCACCTACTTGCTGTGGGACAATGATCTGTAACCTGTAAATTGTATTTTAATAAAAAACACTGATTGGCCAGTAGCCAGGCAGGAATTATAGGTGGGGCAAGTAGGCAGGAAGTAGAGGTGGAGCATTGAGAATTCTGGGAAGAGGGAAATTTCAGTCTGTAGTCATTACCCAGCTGGAGAGAAAACAGATAGCAAGATGTGACTGCCTCACTGAAAAAGGTACCATGTGGCTAACACAGACAAGAATTATGGGCTAATATAAAGTTATAAGGACAACATTGAATAAATGGGAACTCCTGAAACTGAGAAGCTTCTGTAAAGCAAAGGACACTGTCACTAAGACAAAAAGGCAATCCACTGACAAGGAGAAGATCTTCACCAATCCCGCAACTGACAAAGGTCTGATCTCCAAAATATATTAAGAACTCACGAAACTAGACCGTATAAGGCTAACAACCCAATTATAAAATGGGGCACTGAGCTGAACAGAGAATTCTCAACAGAAGAAGTTCAAATAACCAAAAGACACTTAAGATCATGCTCAGCTTCCTTAGCGATCAGGGAAATGCAAATCAAGACAACTCTAAGATATCTCTTACACCTGTCAGAATGGCTAAAATCAAAAACACCAATGATAGCCTTTGCTAGAGAGGTTGTGGAATAAGGGGTACACTCATCCATTGCTGGTGGGAATGCAAACTTGTGCAACCACTTTGGAAAGCAGTGTGGCGGTTTCTCAGGAAATTCGGGATCAACCTACCCCTGGACCCAGCAATACCACTCTTGGGAATATACCCAAGAGATGCCCTATCATACAACAAAAGCATATGCGCAACTATATTCATAGCAGCATTGTTTGTAATAGCCAGAACCTGGAAACAATCTAGATGCCCTTCAATGGAAGAATGGATGAAGAAAGTATGGCATATATACATATTAGAGTACTACTCAGCAGGAAAAACAATGACTTCTTGAATTTTGCATGCAAATGGATGGAAGTAGAAAACCCTATCCTGAGTGAGGTAAGCCAGACCCAAAAAGAGGAACATGGGATGTACTTACTCATAATTGGTTTCTAGCCATAAATAAAGGACATTGAGCCTATAATTCGTGATCCTAGAGAAGCCAAATAAGAAGGTGAACCCAAAGAAAAACATATAGGCATCCTCCTGGATATTAATCTTCATCAGGCGATGAAAGGAGACAGATACAGAGACCCACATTGGAGCACCGGACAGAAATCTCAAGGTCCAAATCAGGAGCAGAAGGAGAGAGAGCACGAGCAAGGAACTCAGGACCGCGAGGGGTGCACCCACACACTGAGACAATGGGGATGTTCTATCGGGAACTCACCAAGGCGAGCTGGCCTGGTTCTGAAAAAGCATAGGATAAAACCAGACTCACTGAACATAGCAGACAATGAGGACTACTGAGAACTCAAGAACAATGGCACTGGGTTTTGATCCTACTGCACGTACTGACTTTTTGGGAGCCTAGGCAGTTTGGATGCTCACCTTACTAGACTTGGATGGAGGTTGGTGATCCTTGGACTTCCCAAAGGGCAGGGAACTCTGATTGCTCTTCTGGCTGACGAGGGAGAGGGACTTGAGTGGGGGAGGGCGAGGGAAATGGGAGGTGGTAGCATTGTTTGCATGGAAGAAAATACTCCGTTAGGCCCACCAAAGAGGTCCAGCACCAAGGCTAAAATGTGGAGGGTACAGCAAGGTCAGAGGATGGGAAGGGAAGAGGGTAGGTAGACAGAATTCATCAAGGCCAGAGGCTGATCTCTTTCCAATGGGCACAGAGCCCCCTCTCTCTGCAGGTCAGGCTGTGTTGTTGGCATGAAGTAGATGGATATTTCAATGGATCCTGGGACTTTGGCCTCAATGGACACAAAATGGCCCATCTTGACTCAAGCACTGGAGAGTGGACTGAAATTGGTCCTGGATCCAGGTGGATGAAGGAGATGTGGGAGAAAAACATGGATTTTACTGCCTTCTTAAAAATGACCTCACAGGGGGATGCAAGATACATTGGGAAGAAAAGCTGGAGCCTACAGGTAACTGGGAAGATGGGGTGGAAACTCAGGCAGGTGAAGGGTGCCGTGGGGTGTGTAATGATCTAATCACCATGAGTTCTGGTGCTGATGGCCGTTTACTCCACCAGTCACTTCTTCCTCACCCTCTCCTATCTCATTGTGTGTACATTGTTTTCTCTCTGCGGTTCTCACTGGTTGTCCCTGTCTGAGTCTTTATTTCCTGACTTTTTCTTCATTCTAGACTCACTGTTGCTTTTCATCTCCCCTGATCTTTCTTCTTCCCTGTCACCATCCTCACAGGTCACCTTCGTGCCTGCTCTCCTGCCAGCAGGAAAGACAAGGACTCATCATTATCCTGCTCTTCCTAACATAGCTGCATGAGTCTTTTGAGGTCAGGTGACCCGCTCACCTAAACAGTTATCCACAGCAACGGGGGGTGGAACTTTGTGTTGTTGAATTACCTGAGCACCCAGAAGCTACAGTGAGATTTTCTAAGATTTGAGGTCTTGTCAAAGACTCAACTTGTGTTTCCCCTTCAGCCTCAACAACCACTACTCCACATGTGGACCAGTCTTCATCCATGGCCATCGATCCTAAGATCACTGTCCTGCTTTTAGTCCTTCCCTACTCCCTTCTTCTCTTCTATGTTTTATGAAAAAAATCGCAATGACAGGTACTGTGTGTTGTATTGGGAGAGAGGTAAGGGACAGGAGGGTAAGAAGCAAAGAAGCAAGAGTGAATTACTGGAGTCCTATTGTTGTCCCTCATCTTATTGAGCATCTAATTGAGATAGGATGCAAGAGATCTGGAGTTCATGTCACCTGCTAGCAATAACTTGTGTATCCTGAGCCTGGACAGAACATGAATCATGTCACAGACCAGTGGGAAAGAGGAAGGAACACAGCAGGTTCCTAATCAGGAGGATTTCATCATGCAGACAAGGAGTCAACAGAAACACAAATGAACATCATAGTCCACTCGATGTGTAGAGGAAATAAGATTCCACCCCACAGACAAAGATAAAGTGATATAAATAAAGATTTTAAAAAGGGGGAAAGACCACCTGCTGCTCATGCATCAGACCCAAGTTCCATTCCCAGAACCCACAGGGTAGTCACAACCATACAGTATCAGGTCAGATGACCCAGGACCTTCTCCACATACACCAGGCATTCACACAGAACACTTAAAGACTTTTAGGCTCACATTCATACACATAAAATAGAAATAAATCAAGCAGCAGCAGCAGCAGCCTCCAGAACCAATGGAGCAGTGTCCCCAGTAGAGAAAAATGAAACTAAGCTGTTCCTGTAGTCTACAGCTCCCATCTGGGCTGCTCAGATGGACACGGTGGGGCAGGGACAGTCACACCCATACGTGTAACGTGAAGGGCCAGGCCTGCTTGTTTGTTGGTGTTTTTGTCCCACCCGGTTCCCCACAACTGTTTAACCCCAAAGAAAATCACACATAGGTCTCCATAAATTATAAGCTGATTGGCCCATTAGCCTCTCACTGGCTAACTCTCGCATCTTGATTAACTCATTTTTCTGATCTATGTTAGCCATGTGGCTCAGTACCGTTTTTCAGTAGGGCAGATCTCATCTTGCTGCTTCCATGGTTGGGCAGGAGTGGCAGGAATCAGCTTCCTCCTTCCCAGAATTCTCCTGTTCTCATTACATCATTTCTACTTCCTGTCTGGTTTTCCCACCTATATTTCCTACCTGGCCAATCAGAGTTTTTTTTTTTTTATAATATGATTGACAGAAAACAGACAATTCTCCCGCACCACACAGGTGTGATGCCACTCAGATTTTGAGAGTTTTAGAATGAAAGGGGAATGATGTCTGGAACCCCACTCACAGCCTGGAGAAGCAGGACCCAGGGACCTTTCTGGATAGAGGTTCCCTCTACTCCTCCAGCCCCTCCCATCAGCCCTGAGTCAGGAAGCAGAGCTAGTCATCAGCACTTTGTTCTGATCTCCCAGGTCTACAGCAGGACCTGGGGCTCTGGGACTTGGGGAAAAAAGGAGGAAGACAGTAGGGGATCCAGGATGGACAGCCCAGGGGTAATGGAGAAGGGAACTGAATGACCCTCAGTGAGGGTGGCTGTGGGGTGGTGATGACTGGTACAGGAACCCAGGAGAACTGACCCAGGCTTTCCTCAGACCCTTCAAAAGACATGTTTCCTTGCTGCAGGTTGAAGATGCTCCAGAGAAGTCGTGAGAGTTCATCTGGTGCCACCACTCTCCCTTCCATGAGCCTCCACCAGATGAATCATGATGCTGCAGACAGCATTTCATAGTCTTCACTCTGTGCAGCCACTTGGGCCCTTTCTTATCATCTGGTACTGTTTCTCTTGGTGTGATCTGGTTGGATTTGCCCTTAAAAGAAACTACTTAAACCAGAGATTTGGGAAAGAGCATTGCTATATACTCATCCCTAGCATAGGAAACAGGATAACCATATCTCCTTAGTGATAATTTGGTGTTTTCACTCTTTTATATATTACATGCAATATTCAAACATCTCAGGTATCACTAAAGGAAACCTTGAACAACTAATCATAATAAATGGAAACTGAAGACCAGTTGTTTAATAGAAATCATTGGTAACTGTAACAGGGTCCCATATCTTAGCACAGCTAACTCCATGATCAAAGTGCCATTCACACTGTAAAACTCAGCACATAAACAAAACTACCAGTAAAACCTAAAACAAAGGCCTAATCCATCCAAGTTCATAGTTGAGGGACAGTCTCTGAAGGGACTGACCTTGCTTTCTGGCTTCTGCACTCGCACTCTGGCTAACCATTCTTGACTAAAGCATGTCCACACAGAACATTTTTTGGGGGTGGGCATAAAAGAGCTCTACCTGAGAAATGCTTGATGCTACACTGGGTCCCAAATACCCAATGTGGTTGCTGATCAGCTAATGAAGAGTTTCTATTAACTTAAATCCATGTCTGAGCAGTCTCCTCTGGCGAATACTCCACAACATTTCTGGAAGTCTGACCAAGATCCCAGAGCCAGACCTAAAGACAGCAGAGACCCTGGGAACAGAGAAGACAGTGGTGGTCAAGGAGCTCCAAGGGCAATGGTCCTCAACTAATAGGTCTCAACCCTTTGGAAGGATCAAGGGGCTTTTCAAAGTGGTCACAGGCCACATGTCAGATCTCTTGCATATCAAATATTTATACTATGATTCATAACATTAGCAGAATTACAGTTATGAAGGAACAACAAAAATAACTTTATGGGGTCACCACTTTTATGGGGAAACTGTGTTAAAGGATCACACTATTGGGAAGGTTGAGATCCACTGTCCTAGGGGGTGTGTGCCACCTGGGTTCCAGGTCACCAGGGTTGTCTTTGATAAACTGGTGTCTAAGGCTTCAGAGGAGTCTGAAGTCTGTACCCCAAAAGGTAACAAATCAGAATGTCACCTAGCCTATCAGGTCCAGATGGAAGTGTGGCTAAGGCACTTTCTCTTTTCACACAGAGGAGCGGTCTGACAAGGCCTCTGATCAAGGGCTGAGAAGCTTGTGGGTTGTCACTGGATTCCCCTTCCTTTCACATGTATGAATATGTGGGAGTCACCACTGCTTGTCTTTACTCTGTGTTTGTGTGAGTGCATTGTGTGCATCTGTGTGTCTGTATATCTGTATGTCTGTATATCTGTGTAACTTTTAGTTCTATTTCCCTGCATTGACTAGTCGCTTTCTCTAGTATGTGAACACCTGGCTTAAGAATTGTGACCCTCTTGTTGGGGACCTGAATCTTTTTTGGTTCAGTTAAGTCACCCAGAGAGACAAAAACAAAGGAAGCAGAAACAAAAACAGGAACCATCCACCTGTCCCATTCCATGAGTGGGTCACTTGCTTAGTTCATTTCTTGACTCCTGCTCATAGTCAGGGTTGGTCTGTGTGGAGGTGAGGAGAGACCGTGCTTCTCATTCAGGCCCCTCTGCCATCTAGTGCAAATACAGGTGAAGAGGAAATAGTTTCCCAGGTGAGCATTCCCTCAACTCCACTTCCGCACCCCTGCTTTAAAAGGTGGAGGGCATGGCAAAGGAAATTCTATTAGCGTATTGCTTTTCTCCAGGAAAAGTGACCTGATGTGGGATTCCCCTCTGTAGGTTGTGGATATGTTTTACTTCCATTGGTTAATATAGAATCTGCATGGGCCAATGGCAGCGAAGAATAAAACAAGACAGGAATTCCAAGCATAGATAGAGGAAAAAAGAAGGCGGGGTCAGAGAGAGGCCATGTAGCAGCTGAAGGAGACACTGGACAGAAACTTACCGCTTAGCCACAAGCCTCTGATAAAATACTAAATAATAGAAATGGGCTAATTTAAGATGTAAGAGTTAGGTAAAAGTATTCATAAGCTATTGGCCAAAGATTGTTGTGACTAATATAATTTCTGTGTGATTATTTTGAGTCTGGGTGGCTGGGAACGAAAAAGAAGCCTCCAGCAACAGTGGTCCAATGTACTGATGACAGCACCAATTTATGTGAAGAACAAAATGGACATCTAGCTGTAATGGCATTTCTGCTTGTCTGTAATGGTGTTGTTCCAGGTTTGAGGAGGGTCAGTTTTTAAAGTCCTTATTCTGACAGGTCTTTAGTATTCACTACCTCCACTATGTAGGGCTACAACAATTAGAGACAAAGTTTCCACAGTGACTTCAGGAACAGAGACACAATGTATTGTATCCAATTTCAAGCCATCCCTATTTCTATTGGCCAACCCTCACCAGGGCAGGTTTCTCTGTGAGGCATACACTCTAAACCCTTGACTGTCGTAGGCCTCCTCGGATTGTTGTTCCTCACAGACTTCTCCTAAGGTAATGGACCATCATACATCCTGGATGTACATCTTTTCTTATTGCTCAGGGCACCCCTCCATTGTTCTTGCTACCATAGTATTTACTACTGAAAAGGGTGCACATAATGTTACTTTTGGTTATCTTTTCATCTCAGGAACTTTGTAGGAAGGACAGGTGGGCATGACAGCAAACACCTAACACCTACCTCAGCCCTTAGGAAGCCGAGTTAAATGACTGCTATGAATCTAGACCAGCCTGAGTTGCAGTAGAATATTTCAAACCAAAACCAAATCAAATCAAACCCCAAAATCTAGTTTAAAAAAAAAAAGTGCAGACTATCGAATAAACACCTTTTTTTTTTTTTGGTTTTTCGAGACAGGGGAAGGCTTTGGAGCCTGTCCTGGAACTCGCTCTGTAGACCAGGCTGGTCTCGAACTCACAGAGATCCGCCTGCCTCTGCCTCCCGAGTGCTGGGATTAAAGGCGTGCGCCACGAATAAACACCTTTTTAAACACACACACACACACACACACACACACACACACAACATTAGAAATAGAAATATCACCCACCTAAAATTTTCTAGAGGATTACTTTGAGATGGATGGAGTTTTAGAAAAAAGAATTTGAAATTAATTTTTATTTTCTTTGGGAAATGGTCTTAGGTTACCTCAAAACTCCTGGCCTTTCTTTCTCTTGTAGTCTGCCTTTGGCCATTTCACTTTGTGTTATTCAAGAGTTGGGAAGAAAAGGGGGGGGAAGCTGAAATTCCTGTTTGCTAATGAAGCTGCCCTTGAAGCAGGTTAAATTCAAAGACTAAAATCAGTCCTCAGGTGGTGGTCTGAGGTAATCAATAGCTCTCAGTAACCAGACAGTCCCTGCTGCACACCCTTGAACAAGTCAGTGGCTGTGCACACAACGCGTGAAGCTTATTTTATGTACTCATTTAAACTCTGCCAAGATTAGTTAGTACCTTTTTTCCAAAGCACATGTCAAGCCATGTACCTGGATTTGGGAGTTGGAGAGCTGATCTCTACAGTAGCAGAAGTAATAGGTGGTAATCTAGAGCAATTTCAGGAGACCAAGGAAAGAATTTAAGAGTTTCGTTTTGTGAAATTGTTCAAAGAACATTATTTAGGTAAAAAAATTTAATCAAGAATAATCTTAGTTTTTAGGGAAAGGCTTTTTAATATGGAATTTCCATCTGTGATATATTTAAATTTTAGGCCTCTGGCAACTATAGCAGTGAAAGGCCTCTGTAGCCTTCATTAGATGAAAAACAAACAGTACAGCTGGGGGAGGAGCTTTCCTTTCCTTCCCCACTGCTTTCCCTTTCCCCTCAGAGAAGTGCTAGGCTTCCCTCACCATCTCTAAAATCACACTTTATTGCTTTATCCCCTTTCCCTTCACAGCAGACTCTCCTGTTGGCATCAACACGTGTATTGCAACCTTAAATGACTTTGTCTGCCCCAGAACCTTGTAGAAAAGGGGAACCATAAACTCACCCAGAGCCTTCTTTTTTTTTTTTTTTTTTTTTGCATAAGAGAAAACTGTCAATATTGAAATACAATACTAGCTTGATCCAGATTTGATGCCCTGACAAAGGCAGGGTTTGCTACTTAGGAGAGCTCAGCCATCTTGCCTGACCACATTAAGCTGGAGGTCCCGTCGTATAGCCTAGGCACTTCACCAGGGATTTCTAAGTTGAGGTAGAACTCTGAGCATTCCTTAGAACAGAGGCCTAACTCCCTGAAGCTGTTGAAAAAAAATCCCATTTAGGATGAGGAACGAAGTGCAAGTTTCAGACTTTATTATGCATTTTTTTCCAATCTCGACAAGGGTAAATTAAACTCCATACAAGCTTAGAACTTCATTTCTTCTTTTTCTTGACCTGTGGCTTGTGTTTAGCCCCTGGGTAGAGCCCTCTCTTTAATGGCTGAATGCACACATTTAACCAGCACATGTTGGATTCACTGTTCTGAGAATTGCCTTAGGAAGGAAAGAAAAGTGCAAAAGCAGACAAAGAAATCTATAACCTTCTCGGTCTTTCCCATTTGTTCAGGCCATTCTTTGACCCAGCTCAGAAGCAGCAGCGACAAGGATTGGATTGCTAAGGGATGTACCTGAACCAGTGTTTGTCTGCTGCCGCCTAGGCCAAGCCTCTCAATTGTTTGCCTTAGGCAGCAAAGGCTCAGCTGCAGTAAAGGGGAGGCCCATGGGTGACAGGCACCATGGGGTTACCTCTCCCCAATCCTGACTGGCAGAGCACTTGAGCACTGTGCCTGCAGCCCTGGAGCATTCATTTGTCAGGAAGACACTTGAGACAGAGAAAAAGAAGAGAAAATTTGGGGTAAGAAGTGACTGATGGGATCTAATCTTTAATTAATCTGCACTTAGGCCTGAGCCAAAGTCATTCATTGATTTTTTTTCCTAGGTGAGGATGAAATTGCCTAGATCTAGAGAGGGAAGGAAGCTCACCCTTGTGAGATCAGAAGAGGGGAAGGGGTTTCTCCCCCATTTCTTTGCCCCTCTGAAAAAGAGGAGAAAACAATCCTGGGGCAAGGGAATGTGGGCAAGTGGCTTGGAAGCAACTGGTGGGGGAGTCTTTGGGCATCTCACTCTGAAGTAGCGAGTGCGAAAGAGCAAGAAAAGAGAGAAATGGAAAGGAAAAATGGGGAGAGAAGAGACTTGTGTTTTTTCCTCCTTTTGTGCGCTCAAGAAGTGTGTGGATGGTCAAGGGGAAGGGAGTCAGCCTAAGGGATCTTGTTGGGAATTCGCTGTTACGCTGGCGGCTGGATGCCTTTGGGTTTGCGCTCCGCCCTACCCCTTGGAACTTGTCACTTTGGTCGCTTTTTTGACCCTGGGTGCCAGGTGGTTGCGGTGGAGGTGAGCACTCAGCCAGGGAAGGCAGCGAGGAATGCCCGCCGCCACCCCCAACTGTGGGAGAATTTTCTAGAGATTGCCCCCAATTTCCTCCATTTGGGGGAAAGTTGCACAAGGGGAGAGGGGGGAGAAAAAGAAAGAAAGCCTCCCCTGGATATTTTTTCCCTCGCTTTTTCGCGGACCGGGCATGCCGTCCCTGCTAGAAGGAGGGCGCTGGCCAGGCCGGGCATCCGCTCCTTCGCGGTCGCGTTCTTCTCTGTGCAGCTCAGGCGGGGCGGACCTGTGCCGGCGGGCGTGTGGGAGGGGCGAGCGGCGGCCACGGGGACCGTGAGTCCTGAAACTTGTTTTAGGTCGCCCTTTTTGGCAGAGACCATTGAGCCAGTCAGGTCCGCCTCGAGACCCCTGCGCTCGCCCTTCTGCCCTTCTGCGCTCAGAGGCTGCTGTCTGGTGCCGGCTCTCATACTTGGCCAGGTAAGGTGGCGGCGGTGGCTGGGCGCGGGAAATGGAGGACGACAGGGACTGGGGATGGGGAAGCGCGGGAGCAGACGGGTCCACCAGGCGCCCAGCCAGCCTCCGACCTGAGGAGGAGGCAAACTTGAGAGAGCGGCCTTCTAAGTGCTGCGCTGACGAGGGGGTGGGGACTTTAATCTTTTCCTGAAGGAAGAAAAAAAAAAAGGCGGGGGAGGAGTTCTGTGGTCCAAACCCCGTGAGCACTGCCCACCTCACAAAAGTGAACAAAGTTGACGCGACCAGTGGATTGCTCTGCGCCTGGCCCCCGCGAGGCAGAGGTGTCTGTCTATCCATTCTGTCCGCCCCATGCTCCCTGATAGCCAGGGTAAGAGAATGAGCCCCACTGCCTGGTCGCATGGGTCAGGGCTCTTGCCCCATCCTTCCACAAGGGACACGAAGGTAAATGTCGCTTCTATTTCCCTTCTCTGTCCTGCAGCCACCTCCCAACTTCCTTTTTCTCCTCTTCCCCCGCTGATTTTTGTTCTTTGGGGGGGGGGGCGCGAAAAAACGGAGTCTCTTTCCTTATGCAACTTCCTCTGGCGCCCATTGCAAGGAACCCCCCACCCACCCACGCATGGTTATCCTTTCTCCTGCTCCTTTGCCACCTCGGGGCCACCTCTAGAACAAGCATTTGATATCACCCAAAGTTCTCAGGAACAAAAACAGATTTTTAAAAATTTGTTCTAAGAGAAACTGAGATGAGAAATAAAAACCCCAAAATGCCTGTGTGTGTGTGTGTGTGTGTGTGTGTGTGTGTGTGTGTGTGTGTGTGTGTGTGCGCGC
>NW_004949232.1:294613-307143 GCF_000317375.1 Microtus ochrogaster | reverse complement strand
GCGCACTAAGAAGACTCCGCGGACTGGCACTGAGCACAAGCACCCTCACAAATAAGCACAGCGGACCCAGGGCAGGACCTGAAGGCAAGAGTTGCCCGTGCTCTTCCCGCTAGCCACTTCCCGCGCTTCCTGCTGCCGCCAGCTGTGGGAGAATTTTCTAGAGATCACCTCCAATTTCCGCCATTTGAAGGAAAGTTGCACAAGGGGAGGGGGGAGAAAAGAAAGAAAGCCTCCCCTGAATTTTTTTCCCTGGCTTTTTTGCGGGCCGGGCATTGCCGTCCCCGCTCGAAGAAGGGCGCTGGCCAGGCCGGGCACCCGCGCCTTCGCGGTCGCTTTCTTCTAGGTGCAGCTCAAGCAAGCGGTGAGGACGCGCACGGGCACGGACGGACTAGAGCGGGCGTGTGGGAAGGGCGGGGGTCAGCGGGGGACCGTGAGTCCTGAAACATGTTTTAGGACGCCGTTTTGGTAGAGGCCATCAAGCCAGGTCTGCCTCGCGCCCCCTGCGCTCGTCCTTCCACTTTTCTGCGCTCAGGAGCAGCTGTCTGGTGCCGGCTCACATCCTTGGGGCCGGCTTAGGCGGCAGAGGCTGGGAAAGTGGAGGACGACAGGGGGTGGGGATAGGGAAGCGCGGGAGCAGAGGTGTCCACCATGCGTCCAGCCAGCCTCCGACCTGAGGAGGAGGCAAACTTGAGAGAGCGGGCCTCCAAGGGGCGCGCGGGAGGAAGGGGGGGGGGGTTAATCATTTCCTGAGGGTGGAAAAAAGGAGGAGGGGAGTTCTGTGGTCCAAACCCTGAGAGCGCTGCCCACTGCACAAACGTGAAAGAAAGTTGACGCGCCCGGCGGATTGCTCTGCGCCCAGCCCCTGTGAGGCAGAGGTGACTGTCTGTCCATTCCATCCGCCCATGCTCCCTGACAGCCAGGGTAAGAGATTGAGCCCCACTGCCTGGTCGCATGGGTCAGGGCTCTTGCCCCACCCTTCCACGGGGGACAAGAAGGTAAATGTCGTTTCTATTTCCCTTCTCTGTCCTGCAGCCACCATCCAGGTTACTTATTCTCCTCTTTCCCCCCTGATTTTTGTTCTTTTTTGGGTGGGTGGGGAGGCGCGAAAAAAAACGGAGTCTCTTTCCTTATGCAACTTCCTCTGGCGCCCATTGCAAGGAACCCCCCACCCATCCACGCTTGATTATCCTTTCTCCTGCTCCTTTGCCACCTTGGGGCCACCTCTAGAAACAAGCATTTGATATCACCCAAAGTTCCCAGGAACAAAAACAGATTTTATGAGTTTGAGACCAGCCTGATCTACAGAGCTAGTTCCAGGACAGGCTCCAAAGCCACAGAGAAACCCTGTCTCGAAAAACCAATAAATAAATAAATAAATAAATAAATAAATAAATAAATAAATAAATAAATTGTTCTAAGTCAAAGGAAACTGAGATGAGAAATAAAACCCCCAAAACGCCTGTGTGTGTGTGTGTGTCTGTCTGTCTGTCTGTGTCTTAAATTCTCTTGCAAACATACAGTTCACTTACAAAAACACACTTAAAAGTAACAAATTTAAATTTTCTCTACCAAGAATTTGGACTTTTCCTATGTAAAAGCATCTTCTAAAACAGAAAAAAAAATAATTATTTATTTTTATCTGATGAGTGCTTTGTCTGTGTGTAATTCTCTGTGCTCTGTGTGTGTGTGCAGTGCCTATGGAGGCCAGGAGCCTGCATGGAATCTCCTGGAACCTCAGTTCCCCAGGTTGTGAGCTGTCGTGTGAATGCTGGGGAGCCAGCCTGGGTCCCCAAAGAGCAGCTGGTGTTCTTACCCTCTGGGTCCTCTCTCCAGACCCCAGAATCTGCTTTTAATTGTAACTAGTTTTTTGATAGCAGAACTTTCCTAAATGTCCTAGGTTCCAATGTCACAGAGTTAAGGGAAAAGCTCAGCCTTGCTGACAAGATAGTAATTGTCTTCAGTAGGGAGAGAGTAAAAGGAAGGAAATGGAGGGGTGGGGGATAACTAGAGAGGGTCAGGGTTGAGTGACAGTGGCAAGCAGAGAAGACAAATATCATGTGGGTGCAGGAGGGGTGATAGGAAAGGAACCTTGAGGGACAAAGGATTCTGGGAGAAATTTACATAAAGAAATTTACAAAAGAGGAAGTGCTGAAGAGCAGGAGGTCTGAGGGAGATTCAGGGTGTGTGAAGTTGTAGCAGAAGCAGAGGAAACTGCTAGAAGAGTGATTCAGAGGCATCTACTTTGATGAGGACAGGAATGCCAAGCAATACCACAGGGCGTGGTTGTGTGCGTGGACACCGCACAGGGCTCACACTGTCCCAAATAAATTTATCTGCGTTTCTCTGAGGTCTGCAGAGAAGCAGCCCAAAGCATAGATGAGTTTTCTGGTTCTGTTTCCCATGGTCCCTGAGGGCACAGCTGCCAGTGAGTGAGAGGAAGGGACCAAGGGTGTGGAGTCCAGGACCACAGTGCCTTCACCTCTCAGTTCACATGGTGCCCTTCATGCACCTAAGGGCACAAGGACCGCGGTTCTCTGGCAGAAGGGATCTTGGGCACAGGGCCCGGGAGGGACCCCTAAGAGATGCAGGAAAAGACTGGAACTAGGAACCAGCATGGCTGGAGCATGGAAAGACCTGAATTCACAGCCAGGTGTCTGGGACCTTTGGGAATCTCTGCTCAGGGTCCTCTGTAGGGCAGTACTGAGGTCTCCTGGATTCTCTCCACAGCTCCAGGCACACCTGTCTGTAGCCAGGTCTCAGGAAGGAACCATGGCAAAGCCTCGGAACTCACTGAGCAATCATTTTCAGATGCTGAAACTTTTGGTTCTACTGAGCTGTCTGGGGACCAAGCAGTTGGCTGGTGAGTTCCCAGGGTCTAAGTGGAGGGTGACTGGGGGTCAGGAACAGAACCTGGCTCTGAGTCAGGAAGTTTGCAATATGCCTAGGTTAGCTAGAAGCTCCTGGGCTTCTCCTTCTCCTCTTCTCCACCACAGTGCACTGTTTCTCCCTGGCCCTACCACACTAGGATTTGGTAGATTAAACAAGTTAGGAGAAAAGTGAGCGCAGAGGACAGTGCAGGAGGCAAGTTAATGAAGAGTGCTGGGTGACAGAAGGGAATGCCTGGTGGCACCCTCAGCACCACTGTGGTCACAGGAAACCTGAAATTCAGTCACCTGGGCCAGATGTGCTAGGCACAGTTAAAGACCCCACCAGGAGGTGGTCTCACACACCTCCCCTTGACCTAAGGTTGTCTATACTCTGAAGACAGCCTTCCTGGGATTCCTCACAAGCCCTCCACCATTCTGGGACCTCTTTGTCCTTAACTTTCTTTCTTACATTCCTAAGGTATTCTCCAGAAGAATGCAATAGATGCTTCCAGGGACAAGACAGCCACAACCACACACGTTCATACTTTTCCCCTAGTTATTTTTATTATTGTTGTTTTGTTTTAAGCAGGATTTCACACTATAGCCCATACTAGAAGAATTGCAAAAATCCCTCCTCTCCCTCAGTTTACTAAATGCTAGGATTACCACTTTGTGCCACCAGGCTCAACTTCAGTTCCCATGAGACTCAACAATCACCATCGCTATTACAGCAGGGAACAATGCAGCAGGCATGTGAGCCGAGCTGCAAACTTAGAGCAATCATATTTTTAGTTCAGCTTGTTCTGGTATTAATTGGTTTGGGTTTTTGAGAAAATGTCTCATTGAATGTTTTAGAATCACTACAGAGAACAGGCTGGCCTCAGACTCAGAAAGATCCACCTGCCTCTGCCTCTGAAGTGCAGGGATTAGAACCCTGTGATAACATGACCAATTGAGAGCCTGCATTTTTAAATCAAGCAAGGTCCAGAGATGAAGAAAGGGGAATGGGTTTGAAAGCCACATCCCAGTGTCAAACTTCCTTCAGCCAAGCCACACCTCCTGAACCTGTCCAAGCACTGCCACCAAGTATTCAAGCACCCTACTCTATAAAAGACAGGTTCATTCAAATAACCACACCAGACATCCACAATAGCATCTCGGGGTTAGTATCTGAGTGACAGGGCAGTAATGCAGCAATACAGCAAAAATGAGTGCCCTTGTTGGGGGGACAAAAGGTCTCTCTTGTTGAGATCTGATTGGTCCTCCTAGAAAGATAACCTTGGAGGTTGTTCAGCTATAGCTGTTTTTTAGATTTATTTGTTTTAACTGCATGTATGTATGTATTATGTGCACCACATATGTGCCTGGTGGCCTCAGAGGTCAAAAGAGGTCGTTGGATCTGGAACTGGAGCTGCAGGCAGTGGTGAGCCAGCATGTGTGGTTGCTGAGAATCAAACGTGGATCCTCTGCAAGAGCAGCAAAGAGCACTGAACCACTATACCACCGATGGTTCAGTATAAAAAATGGACACAGGAGTCAGGGTTTTCATAAGACAGCAGCTTTCAGGTTCATGATTGTCTGTTCTATTTTTAATTATTAAAATCCATTCACATGTGGGTTGGCTAACCACTTATCTGTATTTAGAATTTTGATGTTCTGTTAGCCATGACTCTCTTAAGCAGTTAGGCTTCAAGGTGGGTCCCCCTAGTCATAAAGAGACCACTGTCCTTGATGTTACTGCCTCTTGACCAGTGCACCTGGTGGGATTTTTCTTCATCATATTTGCTGGGTGGGATTCAGGAATACAGTTTCCAAACCCACCCCAGCCTTGAGCCATTATCATCATCATCTCTGAGTTTCTAGCAATGCTGGTGCCCTTCTCCCTGGTCCTTCTCACTGTGCTTCTCAGCAGGGATGCTCCAGCATCCACAGACAGCATGGACTCTGCACACTTCCCCTGGAAGTGCTGTTCCATCCACTCTGGCACATGCACTTCTCTGAGATTTTTGATCCCCACTCTTCTACTGTCAGATTTAACCAGCCTGGATTTTCTGGGTCCTGTAGTGTGGTAGCCTCTGACCAGTCCAGGAAGCCATCCCTGGAGCTCTGTAGTATCCATGGAATCTGGCAGATGTTGTTCTGGTTTAATTCTGTTGCTGTGATAAGCACTGTACCAGAAGCGGCTTAAAAGGGAAATACTTATTTGACTCCTACTTCTAAGCCATAGTCTGTCCCTGAGGGAGGTCAGGGCAGGTACTCAAAGGCAGACCCACGTGCTATTCCACACAGCATTATCTATGAACAAGGAACTCACTTCACTGCCAGAGAGGCACAGCAGGAACCATGGAGGAACAGCAGATGCTGCTTGCTGTCTGGTTCTCTAACTCCTGCATAGGTAGATTTCTACTCCGGCAACAGTCCAAGTGCCCAGGGAATGGTAATGTCCACGGTGGCTAGACAGTCCTACAGCATGAACAGTCAAAACAGTCCCTCAATGCACACTCCCTTCTTAGGTGACTCTAGGCTGGATCAAACTGACAGTTAGAGCTAACCAGCACAGATGTTCAAGTCTATGATCTGAGAGTACAGATCAGTAAAAACGGTGGCCATGCAACCTCTGTTCCATCCTCACCCTGCTCACTCTGCCCCTCCAGCCTCACGCACCATCCTGTCTACACACAGTCTCCATAAAGCAGCTTCTGGAGATTCTACAGAATGAACAGATCCAGAAAAGACATCCTGAATTTTTCTGCCATAACTAACAAGGCCCACCAAGATCATGTGAAAACAGATAAGAGAATTGTCCTGGTGAAGAGCAGGGGTCATACAGACCTTGACCTTCATCTTCAAAAAAAAGAGAGAATGACAGACTATACTTAACACAGTGAAAGTTCAGTCAGGATTAAATTGTATTTACTTATTTCTATATTTTTAAAGTCTCCCTTTCCAGAGGACTTCCTGTTCCACAGGCAGAGACTGTCTCTGAGCCCCTGCTCCGCATCCCTAACTTCACTGCATGTTTCCTTCACAGATGCTGTTTCTCTTTGCTACAGCTTCACTGTTAACATTTCAGAGTCTGGACTGTCCCACAAAGTCCAAGGACAACTGGATGAAGAGACTTTTATTTTATGTAACCGTAAAAACTGCCATGCCATTGGTGGTCTGGGGGAAACACTAAAAGCCAAACAGTCCTGGGAAACCCAGGTCAACACTCTGAAAGATGGAATTGAACAGGTCATTGGTCGAGCACTTTACATGAAGCCGAAGAACGATACAATCAGAGGTGAGTTTCAAATAGCCCCATAGTGCTGGGTATGAAGCCCAGTGATAGAGTGCTTGCCTAGCATCCGTGAGGACCTAGGTTCAATCCCCACTGCTACAATTTAATAAAAGAACAATCAGATGGGCATCTGAGGGAAAGAACAGGACTTGTGATGGTTTAGGGACATTCATTGTTTTCATGGAGGATAAGAAATGAATCACTGGTGGTCCCTCCCACCTCAGAGGTCCAGCACCAAGGCTAAAATGTGGAGGACAGAGCAAGGTCAGAGGATGGGAAGGGAGGAGGGTGGGTAGACAAGATTCATCAAAGCCAGAGGCTGATCCCTTTCCAATGGGCACAGAGCCCTTCACTGTGCAGGTCAAACAATGCTGTTGGCATGAAGCAAATGGAAATCCCAATGCATCCTGTGCCTTATACCGCAATGGACACAAAGTGCTGTATCTTCACCCAAGCACTAGAAAGTGGACTGAAGTTGATCCTGGATCCATGCAGATAAAAGAGAAGTGGGAGCAAAACAAGAATTTAAGAGACTTCTTAAACAAGACCTCACAGGGGGACTGCAGGGACTATCTTGAAAAGACGATCTCTAAGTTAGACTTGGAAAAAAAACTGGAGCCTACAGGTAACTGGGAAGAAGCTCTGTAGAGATGAGAGGTGTGTGTGTGTGTGTGTGTGTGTGTGTGTGTGTGTGTGTGTGTGTGTGTGTTAATTTAATCTCCATGACTTCTTAAATTATGGTCATTTTCCCATCAATTTTCCACTCTCAGCCTCTCCTGTCTCATTAATGGTGGTCACACTGTTCACTTTCTGTGTCATGGTAGAGACTTTTGTTTCCTGGCGTTGACCTCATTCTGCACTCACTGTTGCTTTCAGCTCACCTGATCTTTCTTCTTCCTGCCACCGTCCTCAGAGGTCACACTCATGCCTCCCCTCCTGCCTGCAGGAAAGATGCGGTCCCATCATTACCCTGCTTCCCCTACCATAGCTGCATGAGGGAACACGCCCTCTCTCTCTTCCCACTCAGGACCCACCTAACAGTTGTTACATAGTAACAGAGGTGGATCTCTGTGTTGCTGAATTACCTGAATACCCAGAAGCACTGACGAGACTTTTCTCTTGATTTCAGTTCTGGTCAAAGACACAGCTGGTATTTTCACTTCAACCTTACCAACCATTGCCCCAGACGTGGACCAGTCTTCATCCATGACCACGAAGCCCAATGCCTTTGTCTTGCTGTTCACCTTAGCCCTCCTGGTTCTCTTAAACTATCTGTAATGACAGGTACTGAGGGCCGGACTGGGAGTGGTGTAAGGGACAGATGGGTGAGGAGTGAGGAAGCAAGAGTGAATTCCTGAAGTCACGATCTTGTCCCTCAACTGTAGCATCTTATTAAGAAAGGAGGCAAGAGATCTGGAGTTCATGTCACCTGCTAGCAACAGCTTCTGCATCCTCACAGATATGCAGGCTAACACTCATACACATAAATTAGAAGTGAATCAAACAGCAGCAGCAGCCTCCAGATCCCTGAGAGCAGTGTCCCCACTGGAGGCCAGTAGACTGAGCTACTGCTGGTGTCTACTCCCTTCTGGACTGCTTAGATGGACTTGGTTGGACTGGGAGAGTCACACGCATCAGGCCCTGAGTCAGGAAGCAGAGCTGGTCATCACTACTTCATTCTGATCTCCCAGGTCAAAAGTAGGGCCTGGGGCCCTGGGACAAGGGAACAACGGAGGAAGACAGTAGGGGATCCAGGATGGAGAGCCCAGGGGTGATGGAGAAGGGAACTGAATGGCCCTCAGTAAAGATGGCTATGGGGTGGTGATGACTGGTACAGGGCACCCAAGAGAACTGACCCAGATGTCTCCTCACCCTTCAAAAGACGTGTTTCCTTGCTTTAGGTTGAAGATGTTACAGAGAAGTCGTGAGAGTTCATCTGGTTCCACCACTCTCCCTTTCCATCAGCCTCCACCAGATGAATCAGGATGCTGTGGACACAACACTTCATGCTCCATCACGCTGTGCTAATTGCTTAGAATCTTTTCTTATCACCTTGTACTGTTTCTCTTGGTGCTCCTTAGTGGGAATTGCCCTCATTGTAAAACTACTTTTACTAGAGATCTGGAGAGAATGTGGTTATTACCCATCCCTAGCATAGGAAACAGGATAACTGGATCTCCTTAGTGGGAATGTGAAGTTTTTACTCTTGCATATATAACTGGCAATAATCAAATATCTCAGACATCAAAAGGAAAACTCTAACAACTAATCATAGAAAACAGAAGTTGAGGACCAGTTGTTTAGTAGAAATCACTGGTAACTGTACCAGGGCACACCTGACTCCATGATGGAAGCTCCATCCAGGCTGTAAAACTCAGCATATAGGAAGCACTACCTGCCAAAACTCGAATAAGGGCCTAGTCCATCCAAGTCTCTGAATGGATTAACCTTGCTTTAGGTTTCTGTCCTTCCACTTCTACCAGTTCTTCTGTTAACTGAAGTATGTCCATCCAGAACATGGTTTTCGTGCTTAAAAGCTCTGCCTGAGAAAGGCTCAGTGCTACACTGGCACCCTAAACACCCAGTGTAGTTGATGATCAACTAATAAAGAGTTTCTCCTGACTTAAATCCATGTCTGAGCAGTCTTCTCTAGTGAATACCCCACATTTCTGAAAGTTCCTGCCTAGAATCATGAGCAAGACCTCAAGACAACAGAGGTCTCAGAACCCCTTTAAGTAGGGAAGATTGTGTTCATCAAGAAGCCCTAGGGCAGTGGTCCTCAACCTGTGGGTCTCAACTCCCTTTGGGGATTGAAGGGCCCTTTCAAAGGGGTCACACACAAGATACCTTGCATAGCAGATATTTACATAACGATTCATACCAGTAGTAAAATTGCAGTTATGAAGGGTATCAAGAATAATTTTATGGTTTGGGATCAAAAACAATATGAGAATCTGTCTTAAAGGGTAACAGCATTAAAGGAAGATTAAGAACCATTGTCCTGGGGCTTTGCAACCTGAGTTCTAGTTCCCCAGGGCTCCCTTTGATCAATTTTTGCTTAAGGTTTCAGAGGAGTCTGACATCTTCACCCCAAAAGGAAACAAAATTAGATTGTCACCTCCAGAGGTAAGTCTAGTTAAAGTGACATCTTTTTGGACACATGGGAGAGGTCCAACAAGGCCACTGGTTCAGTGTCAGAAGCCTGTGGGATGTCACTGGATTCCCCCTGTCTGTTCAGGTGTATGAATGTGTGGTAGTCATCAGTGGTTGTCTTCAGTCTGTGTGTGTATCTGGGTGTCCGTGTTTCTGTCACTTCCTGCTCTCTCTATCAACCAATGCTTTCTCTGGTATGAAAAACCCCTGGCTTAAGACATGTGCCCTTTTATTGGGGACCCAGATCTTTTTTGGTTCTGCCATGTCACCTAGAGAGAAACACAGAAACAAAGAAACAACAGAAACAAGAACCTTTCACCTGTCTCAGTCCCTGAGTAGGAGTGCTTGCTTGGCTTATTGCTTGACTCCTGCTCACGGTCACGGTTGGTCTCTGTGAGGAGAGGCCAAGTTTCTCATTCAAACCCCTCTGCATCTAGGTACAGGTTAAGCAGTGACTTGCAGACTTCTCTATTGGTGTACAGGGATAATTACTTTCAGACTCATAATCTGGAGCATTGGATCTCACTGCAAAACCTTTCCAGACAAAAACCTTCAGCTGCCCATGAATTGTCCCATCAACTGCTACAAGCCACACAGAAAAAAGAGGCCCATGGAGTCTAATAGAGAGTTCTCCAGCCAGGCCACCGAAATGTTGTCCCAGGAGGATAAGCCTAAGGCATGAAGGTAAAAGCAGTCACTAAACCAGACATCTGCATCCCCACATCCAAGAGTCCGGAAACCGCTTACAAGAGGGGAAGAAAGGATGTAAGAGAACCCTGTGTTCCAGCCATAACATGGCTGCTACACTGCTGAACTCTCATCAGCTCTGAGCACTTTCATGATCCCTGCACAAGAGCAGACCTGTCTGTCTTCCCTTCAGGGAGAGAGAGGAGTCATGAGTCTCCAGAGCTCCTTAGAATCTATCTGTAGTTAATGGTGCTGGATCGGAAGAGACATTTTGTTCAGTGGAGTGACCCCTAGTAAGAGGCCCATGTTGCTATCAATAACTCCTCACCCTTGCATCTATAAATTACCCCACATGAAATCATGGGGCCCAAGTTATTTTTAAAGAGTGGAGGGAGAGTAACTGGGATGAGAAAGCAGCTAGAGAGTAGGACTGGGACAGGAGAAGGAATGGAAGGGTCGGTATGACCAAAATACCTCATACACATATATGGAAACAGTTTCTATGTGTCATTAATGTGCTAGGACACTGTTTAAGGTTGATTAGTCCTTACTTTTTATGTGTGCGTATTTTCCTATGTGTATGTGTGTATGTTTTGTGTGTACCCGGTACTTGCAGAAGTCAAAGGAGAACATCGGATCCCCTGAAACTGGAAATAATGTCTCAGAATAAAAAAAAACCACACTGTTTTAATGATCGTGCACTATAATGGCCAGTTAAGTCATCATTTGTAGCGATGTCCTATTGAAGCTTGGTTAGAAGGACTCACAGGACCTCCTAACAAATATGCCTGGTAATATAGGAATAATGAATAAAAGTGGTAAATGTAAGGTATGTGCTGGATAGTTTTTTTATAGCAATTTGACGTAGCCAAAGGGGAAACCTCAATTTAAAAATACTTCCATCAAATCAGGCTGTAGGCAAGAATGTAGGATATTTTCTTAGTTACTGATCAATGGCAGATTGCCAATCCCATGGTAATAGTCCTTTTCTATAAGAAAGCAGGCTGAGCAAGCCATGAGAAACAAGCCAGTAAGCAGCACCCAGCCATGGCCTCTGCATCAGCTCCTGCCTCCAGATTCCTTCCCTGTTTGAGTCCTGTCCTGACTTCCTTCAACTGATGAACAGTGAGTTGGAAATGGAAACCAAATAAACCCTTTCTTCCCCCAGGTTCCTTTGGTCATGATGTTTCTTCACAACAATAGTAACCCTAAAGAAGAAGAGTTGGTACTAGATAGTGTGGTATTCCTGTGACAGGCATGGACAGGGTTTTGGAGAGAAATGTCTAAGGGATTTGGAACTTTGGTCTGGAAAGTCATCAAGTGTTGAGAGCATCACAGACAATGGAGGCCTGGATGGGAAGTCTGGGAAAGCAGGTTGTTATGAGAACCACAAATTTATAGATATATTTATCAATTTATTAAAGAGTGTAATGGGGAAACAGACTCACAGATTCAGGACAAGTTACACCCAGTTGGAAAGTCCTTCCATTCAGCCAAGAGATCTGGGAACAAGCCACACACTGCTTCAAGCTGTCTGATCTGGTCTTCTCAACACAAGAGAGCACACAACCTCTGTCAGCCTCCTATTAAGAAGTCAAGCCCTAAGGACCTAAGACCACCAAATACAGTGGTGGAATGAATTCCCACAATAGTCAACTCTACTGGGGAATTTGAATTAAAAATCAATGATTTTGGATAGCTGTGATCAAAAAATCAGCAGTGATAACAAGGTACCAGAATAAGTAAAGTGAGTCCTTTGCTTTGCTGGGATACTCAATGCTGACCACCTGGAGTTGAGAAATTCACAGTGATTACAAGAGACTGACATCTTAGAGGTGAGGTCTTCTGGAAAGTGTTCCCTGAGAGTCAGCACACACAGGCTATATTCCAGACATGGCCACGATTGTGCCTTGTGTTGGCAGTGGAACTTGATAGTGTAAGAACCACCCAGGTTGTGCTAGTTCTAAAAGTGTGAAGGTGTCATGTGGGCTAGGCACTGTGTAGCAGGACTGGACTCACATGGAGAGAGCCCAGGATAGGATACTAGTGAAACTGTAGTTGCAGCAGAAGATCCCCGCATTTTGGAGATACCAGTACCATGGGATGACCCACAAGAACAGCAGCAGCAGAAGTGAAGCCAGCCAGAGCTTAGAAGACCAGCTGTGTGTGCCACAGAGGGTGAGCTACAGAAGTAATTTGAGAGTTGATGGTGTGCAACACATAGTTCAATCATGGACCCTGTGACCAAGTCCTCACTGGGGACTCTATCACTGGGCCTGTTCTCTAAAAGAGTTTCTGGTGAAGTTAGACTCATAAAGGCAGATTAAGGGCAAAGTCTAAGGAACTGCAGAATGTAAGACCTTACAAGAAGAAGGGAGGGTTAAGAAAGGCCCAACTCAGCTGAGGATACGGAACCTGAAATGACCCTATCCTATAGCAATACTGACGAATATCTTGCATATCACCATAGAATATGATATGAGATAGAGACAGAGGCCCACACTGGAGCACTGGACTGAGCTCCCAAGGTCCCAATGAGGAAC
>NW_004949232.1:292507-294369 GCF_000317375.1 Microtus ochrogaster | reverse complement strand
TTGGATGTTCACCTTCCTAGACCTGGACGGAGGGGGGAGGACCTTGGACTTTCCACAGGGCAGGGAACCCTGACTGCTCTTTGGACTGGAGAGGGAGGGGAGAGGAGTGAGGGGAGGGGGAGGGAAGTGGGAGGCTGGGAGGAGGCTGAAACTTTTTGTTTCCTTTTCTCAATAAAATAAAAAAAATGAAAAAAAAAAAAACGAAAGGCCCAACTAAGCAACCTGAGACACAAAAGCACATGTCATCCCCAAAGAACAGCAGAGATAGAAGCTGCCTTTATTAGTGTTCTGTGTAAAGACCACATAACCACGGCAATTCTTATAAAGGAAAGATTTGATTGGGCCTTGCTTACAGTTTCAGACGTTTAGCCCATTGCCATCATAGCAGGGAGTCTGACAGCATGCTGCAGACATGGTGCTGGAGAAGGACCTGAGAGTTCTACATCAGGACCCAAAGGCACAGAAGAGAGCCACTGGGCCTGGCCTGGGCTCTGGAAATCTCAAAGCCCATCCACCAGTGACTCACTTCCTCCAACAAGGAAGTACCCTAAACAGGACACACCTCCAAATCCTTCTATGTAATGCCAACCCCTGATGACTTAGCAGTCAAGTACATGAGGACCATTCTTCAAACCAGCACACAGGACCATCTCTACAGGTCCCTTCCTGAGCTCTGCACCTTCACTCCAGACTGCTGCCCTGATCAGTGGTTGTCTTTGTAAAGTTTGTCCTTCCCTACATTTCTACAGAGCACACAGGATGACAACAGACAAACCCTGCCCCACTATTCCACTATTCCACTCTGTCTGCTGGATCAAACCAAGACATGATCTCACAAACCAACTGGGAATTGTGAAAACTGGTGTTGTACCAGAGACTTTACCTGGGGGAATGTGTGTGACACACACACACACACACACACACACACACACACACACCCTCACCCCACAAAGGGAACCTATGACAGACCAAATTACCAACTGCACAAAGGTACTTGGGATCCACCAGGTTTTCTTTGGGGTCGCTAATAAGAGAAGAGTTACTTACAGGAGCTGGGATGGATCCACAGCAGCTGCCTCCCTGCAGAGCCCACCTCAGCACAGGCTGTGACTCAGGGGACAGCACAGCTGAAACTGCACAGCTTGAAGGCTAGGGACAGGTCTTGGATCTTCTCTGAAGCTAGTCTGTCATATGCTTCTTCTACAGCCTGGGTGAGTCCTCTAAAGCTTCTGAGCTCAGCTTTCTCCAACACAGAAAATTGCTTGTTTCTCACTCTCTGAAGAGAGTGTTGCTGTTGGAGAAAAGACTAAAAGAAAAATGTGACCTTTCCAACAAGGCAGAGGACTTCTTCACACAGACAGATTAAAGATTAAAAGAAGCACAACTCTGCAGAGGCCCCACAGTATTGATTTCCAGTTCCTTCTTTGTTTATAATAAACAAACCTTTGGGTTCAAAGTAGCAAAAGCAAAGAGGTTGTCTGTACTTTAGGATGTCTTCTGTTTCCTTAGGGAGGCCTTCACAGCTTAACGTTTCTGTCTCCAACCAAGGAAATAGCAGAAAGTGGAGACTGCATGTGTCCATAAATACCAATATTTATCATCTCTAGTATCACTCAGAACTCATCTGGTTCTCCAGAGTAACCTGGGAGCTTCAGACATTCAAATCTGAGAACAAGAACAAAATCAAGTACTACTACCTGATGTATGAGCACACTACAAACAGCACTCTGCTCTAGTCCAGTGCTTCTCAACTTGCCAATGTTATAGCCTTTTAATACAGTTCCTTATGGTGTGCAGACCCCAGCCATAAAATTAGCTTCATTGCTAATTCATAACTATGATTTTGCTAATGTTATGAATTG